>NW_020438908.1:70996-79849 GCF_000699045.2 Agrilus planipennis | reverse complement strand
CGACCGAAACTGGTTTTTACGACCGAAACCGAAACCGAATTTCGGCAACGGTCTCAGTTTCGGCCGAAACCGAAACCGAAACCGAAACTTCCTTATAAGGACCATGTTTTGAGAGAAAAATAAAGAAAACGTTATTATAATCAGTCAGTTTTACTTTTTTATCTTTAAATCACATAGCTCTGCAGTCTTTGACATTTTCACATATTGATAATAATCAAATCAAAATCAACATAACAACCCCTCATTTAATTGCGCCTTAAAAATACTTAAAATAGGTGAGATGTTTACTTGAGTAAGTATAGTAGACTAGACTCATTTTTATTTTGAAGATGCGAAATGTCTACTAACCTACTTCGCTTGGATGGAATTTAACGCGCCGAACATGACCGAGCAGAGCGCGAGAACTCCCGAACGCAGTTTCGGTTTCGGTTGTAGTTTCGTTCTTTTTGCCGAAACTCAACCGAAACCGAAACCGAAACCGAACTTTCGGTCGGACACTAGAAACAAGAGTTAAGTGCAGTCGAGACCTAGACCTAGAACTAGACATAGTAGCGGACTTCTTTAAAAAAATGTAGTTTTGCAAGCTTTTTATTCAGTTCACGTTTGCATGTATAAATAAGTGTTTATGTTTATTTAGTTAAAATCTGGCAAGTGAAATTTATATTCGACGTAAATTATTTAGGCTAAATAAACATACATACCTACAATATGGAATGGATATGAGTAAGAAAAATAAACTACGAATCGATCGACAACAAAATTAGATAAAATAAATCAAAGATAGTTTTTTTATTGTTTGTAGCGTGTTATATGTGTTTTCGTGCCTTCAATTTACTGAACTCCTCAATAACTTCTGCGAAATCAATTTCTTTCGAAATTTTTCTTTCTATTGAAAGCACGGCTAGATTAACCAGTCGCTCCTGATGCAACAAAAATCAAATACACTATTACACTTTTTAGTGAAATTACTTTGAACGGATAATATCGCGTTTATTACTTTACAATTTGAAAAAAGGCTTATGCGTTCGCGAAAATATCAGAACACACTAATAAATTATTAAATATCAACGCAATGAAATTTAATATACTTTAAATGAGGCCAATGATTTTTTTTCGACGTAAATAGAATGTAGTGAATGTAAATGTAGGCGTACAAGAGTGAAGTATTTGCACTTCATTCATTCAGGGATTCCTGGGGAAGTACCCGCTACAAAAGACGGGAATTCCCCCAGCGTATTGGACGCGTTCAGCAAAGTTAAAAGAATATCAGTACATATACAGCGTAAAAAGTCTAGATGACTGTAGTGTTTTTATCGTGATGAAGCTTTGAAGGTACTAAGCACATTTTTAAAGTCATGTATAGGATTTGATCAGGGGAACGCGGAGGCATTTGGGAGCCCCCAAAAGCGGAGGCCCGGGGCGGAACGCCCCTTCCGCCCCCCTCTTAGTCCGCCACCGCATAGACCTAGATTACTGTTCCCAGATAGTTAATGATGTAAGATATTCTAGTGTTAAGGAAATACGAAGACTAGCTCAGGAAAGAGTGGAGGTGCGTGTCCAAACAGTCTTAAGACTGATGACCATGTAATGATGATCAGTAGTGGGAGTATACATAAATCTGAGTTAACACTCAAAGAGGATGGCGGTGTTCTTACCTTGAATTTCATATGTTCCAGAGCTAGGGTAAGGGTACATTGTCTTGTCACCTACTTTCCATGAAACTCCCAACGACGGATTATAGACAATGATGGCAAATCCTTGGCAATCTGAGACATATACAATGGTATCCTTACATTGTTTGTCTCGCACATCTACAACTGGAACTACGAAAACTGATCTGGGCTCGTATTGATTAGAGGGTATTTCGTATCTGTATAACAATGTATCCTAAAAGCAAATACGGTCATTAAAATTTATGACTACTGCTTAATAATATCAAAAACCATGTACACTGTGCATACCTGTGTATATTTATAATGAATAATTGCCAGTTTTAGATTAATGTCTCCGAAGTAAAAACCGTATGAGTAAATGTGAATGACACTGTACTCTGTTCATTTTCAAGATGGACCGAAAATAAACACAATCACGCGACATGCACTATTTACATGTTTGTAAAATATTTGTTAATATTTTAGTCATAATTGTATATGTTTTTATTTGTAGGTATATCTGTTCATTTGCACGTTTGTTTGTTTGTTTGTTTGTTTATTTGTATCAATTGTCCGAAATCAGTACTCAATATTATTATTTAGAATTTGAAGAATTTGCCTTGAGCATTATTGTTGTGCAGGTACCAAAGAAACTTAATCACGTTTATTGCCTGTTCCAAAAGGCTCATTACCATTCGGTAATTCCAGTGTTCGTAAAGTTCATCATCCTGACAATAGTTATGCAGTTTGAACCAGTTTCGGCTGGCTCATTTTTCTAGTAGGGATTTTGAAAAAAATCCCTAAAAAGTCATTTTAAATGAGACCTAATAATTCCTAGTCCAGACAGTAGCCCCTACAGTGAAGCCCACCGAATTTTCCCTAATGGTGTGATAGCCTTAACTGTAGCTTCTGGAGAATGAAGCTTCTCCAAATTAAAAACACGAAATTAAAGCTACAAAATCTATTTGTTTTTTTTATTGATATTTATATTGTCTAATTTTGAATTGTACGACACATTGCACTAGAAAATATTATTTATTTACTCTTTTTGCTTATAAGTGAACTTACTGCTAACCTACTTATCTAGGAGATATTAGTTTCGCTAGAAACGCTACTAATCATATCTACACACATATGTGCACTACAAAAATTGTTAGAAATTAAAACACCTTGTTAGAATATAGCCTTCCAGACTATTACCAAATTAATTTTTGAGTCACCCAAAAACGTTCGGCATTTGACATATTTCATTTGCAGCGATTATTACCCAGTTCTGCAGATCATTAATTTAACGTAACATAAAGTAAATATGAGCAAAAAAATACGAAGGAAATGCAACGCCAATGCTGCTAATTACCAGCTTGTTGAATGCGGCGTTGCATTGTCATATTTCTGTACGTGACTTGCCAGGCTGTACTTTCATACGTGTTTTTCTCGAAAACGGTGAACTTTCGCACATATAAGCTCCTACTAAATTTTGTTTTATAACGCCCTATTATCTCCTGCAAGTCTGTCAGTTATTTCAAAAACACCTTATATAAGCTGCGTCATTTAAGTTTGACAAGAAGATACATTCGTATATCGTGCAGTTAGCAGTACATATTAGAAGACGGCAATGTACTGCACATAAATTGAAAAAAGTTAAGTCGGTGTAAAGTGAATGTTGTACTTACAGTTTTCAAATCAAATGCCAATATTTGTGCAGGGCAAATATAGCTGTCGTTTCTACTTCCTGTATCAAGTATCCATAGCCTACCGCATTCGTCAACCTAAAACAATATGAAAATATCAGTTACTTTATTGCATTTATATGAAATATTCTCAATTTTTACCCACTACACACTACCTCAAATTAATGAGGAAAAATTGTTGCTGTTGTCACACCCCCGCCGGGAACAGCAACAGTTTTTCCTCATTAATTTGAGGTAGTGTGTAGAGGGTAAAAATTGACAATATTTCATATTAAAACTNGTTATTTTTTTTTAATTTATTTTTCATTAAGTTTTACATATACAACTGATCTTACAATTTATTAATTTTCATGAGATACCACCATATATGTACGTGAATTGTGAAAAAATTTTAGATATTAATAACTCATCTATTTTAAGATTTTATTCTCATTGTTCATGTACCAAACAAAAAGGAGGAGGAGACTTTAATAAGGAACCAAAAATTAAGTTGGTTACATTGAATTAATTATTGATATGTGGGTGCTGACACGTTAAAAATGGTACTTATATGGGGGTATCTTTGGTGTATGACAACGATTAGTTAGCAAACAGTTATTCGTTATTCATGGAGCTTATTCTAGCCTTCAATTCCCTGAAATCTAGACGATTTACATTTACTTCCTCTTAATACGTCGTCAACACGTACTGTATGTATTCTGAAATTGGTTTCGTTTAGCGACAGTGTACTTGTATAGAATTTTTGGAATCTGTCTGAAACGAACCACAGTTCTTGAAAACCTAACGGATTGTTAATGACCTGTTGACAAAAAGAAATATAAATTACGTTAGTCTTAATTTGTACAGTTGATTTGCCCCACTAGAATTTGTAGAGAACATGCCTTATGTGGGGTGTGAATCTCATGAGGTGAGGTAGATTCCTCATTTTAACTCACAAAAGGAATCGGCGATACTGAAGTAAGATGCATATGTCTTATGATGAGTTTTTCAGAAAGATCTTATGAAGTAAACCTAATGCATTTATAACCTTGCAAAAAAGTGGACGATGCCACCTTCTGTCTTATAGGTATCGAATTAAAATGGCCCTGACAAAAATAGACCTTGTTTAGTCAACGACTACCTGGTTGGTGTTTAGTTTATATATACAAATCTCTACGCACTTGAAGTTGATGACGATTTTAGTAGTCGGTAGCATGGCTTTTACAGAAAGAATTCCTACTTTTTCGAAATCCATTTTCATAACTTCTGGATACCAATTGGAAAGTTTGTATAAAATAATTTCAAATAACCTACAATATGTTGTTCTTTTCTTATTTTACAAAAGTACATAGGTACATTGCTGATATGACACTTCCCTGCATCAAATCACCACCTTTATCTACATGGATTGCGTATATTTGAATAAAAGTGATTCCCTATAAAAATCCTATTTTCATAACAAGTAGATAGGTGTTTGAATGTAATGTAAATATGGGGTCGATTTATTGGTCCAACTTGACAATCATTTCAGATGACCGAATAACAGACACGGTCGATTTTTTGTCAGGGTCAATTTTTACCAGGGTGCATTTTGTCCTGAAATCGTCTTGATTGAAATATGAGAAGTCTTTGTAGATAAAATTGTCAGACATATGTGATAATTAGTATTTAATGATATTAATTGTCCCAAGGTTTTTCGGAGTGGGTAGCGATCGTTTTTCTTTAGGAAGACAATATGCGGCATTCATAAATGTGATATGCCCTTTGCGAGTCGTATGGGGTGGCCTATGCAGTGCGGCAAACTTCGTGGGGACTACTATGATAATGAAGTGAAATTACGATTATAAATTAATTTGATACAAAATATCGATATATAGCATTTCGTATAGTATAGGTTCGTTGAAAAATTGAGACTTATTCTTTATGAAGGCAAGGTGAAGATTTTTCGGTCTGGGTGTACGTGTTATGTTTACTGCCTGGGGGTACGTACCATTAGTTCGTATAACAAGTTTCAACTTATTCTCTCAAGTTGTTCGTTTATACGAATTTTTTGCAGTAGGCATCTTGTGTGTTTATCGTTAAAATGGATAAACTGGAATATTGTGAGGTCATAAAATTCTTCATTTTGGATGGGGTAATCCCTAAAGAAATTCATCCGATTTTGACAAAAGTTTACGGAGAAGCCACTAATTCCATGTCAACCTTTAGAAAGTGGGCTGCAGAATTTAAATGTAGTTGCATGTCCTTGGAAGATGACGTCACGGTAAGGACAGTCAAAAACCACTACCACACCGGAAATCATCTGAAAAGTACATGATATCGTGTGATCGTGATGATAGGCGAGCGAAGGTGAGTGAGATATAAGAAGCTGTGGGAATATCGGAAGATAGAGTGCGAAACATTTGGCACAAAGAATTAGGGATGCGAATGCAAAGTGGGTGCCGCATTTGCTCAATGCCGATTAAAAGCAAATGCACAAACGATATTCGCAACAATGTTTGAATCGATTCAATGGGGATTGGTCCGATGTCCGATTTTACTCGGCACTAGAAAGAAACATTGTTCAACCACTGCACACCAGAAACGAAACAGCAATCCAAGTAGGAGGTGGATGCTGGTGTTCCAGCACCAAAGGAATTCAAGTCGATCACATCTGCCGGAAAGGTATTTCCAGATGTTTTGAAATGCGAAAGGAATCCTGCTAATCGATTATCTTAAAAAAGGCATAAAAATTACAGGCGAATGTTTCTATAACCTTCTCGACCAGCTGGATGTTAAAATTCGCGAAAAGAGAACATCCTTCCAGGCGCTCACTTCCGATTAGGAATATTGGTGAAGAAACACAGGGTTAAGTGTGTTGAAGTCGAAGGAGATTATGTAGAAAAATAAAATCATTTTTAACCAACAAGCGAAGTCTTCCATTGTCAAATCGAGAACTTTTCAGCTAATCCTCCTATGTAGTGTCGTCTAAATTGTAGGTGCGGGTTTCACTTTTGTAATACGTTATGAATAATATATTCTAGACTGTAAAACAGTACACAGTATAATAACTGTTGAGTTGGCTGCATCTTAGGCAAGGAGTTGTAATACGGAAAACCGAAAGAGATATTTATTAAAAATTAAAAGGAAAACTCACCCCTAATTACCACATCAACGCGAGACTTAGAATTGTCAAAGTAGGTACATAAAGCACATTTTTTACTTGAATTGTCTGAGGTCTGCCTTCAGAGTCTCTTATTCGTGAATTTACATTACCAAACCGTCTTGTTGTGTGCCACGTGTATATTATTTATTGTTGTAGGAGAAACACTGTACATCCATTTTCTTGAAGTCTCACGTTGATAATGCCCACGTATGAAGTGGACGAAACACGTGTCCGCTCAAATAAACTTTTTTGTGGTAATTAGGGGCGAGTCTTTATTAATATTTACCACAGTCCCCTTTCTACTTCGAAAGAGATACTTTGCCAAACGATGAGGTATTAAAAAACAAAACAAAAATACTGATATGCAAGGGAAGAAGAAGTATGGAAAGAGTGAAAATGTAATGGTAAGAAACAAAAAGTTAGAAGAAGTAGCTGATTTTTGCTATCTAGAAAATCAAACAGAATGGAAGGAGCAGTAAAGATATTAAGCAGAGGCTAGAGTTCGCTTTTAACAAAAAGAAGAAACTTCTATACTCGCGATTGGTTATATTCGAAATTCGAAAAAGATTGTTGAAGGTATACGTTTGGAGCACGGCTCTAGACATAGGCGGTGGACTCTTAATTTGTGGGTACTGCCGCAAGTACTCTTATGTAATCCAACTAATTTTGTTAAATATACAAAATATTATAGCTTGCAGTATGTGCACAGCGATATACATCCATTCAATTCACACTATTCAAATTATTTTAACACTATAAAATAGATGAATTTTTAAAGAACTGTTGGGTTGACAGAGCGTAGGTTCCTCCATGTCTCAATCTCTTGGATCGAAATGCGTGATCATCATTTATATCGATTAAAATCATTTTGAATTTAATATAACATGGTTTGTGTAAAACTTACTTTAATTCCACTGATGAATTGGAGTGTTGTCGGGTTATAAGAAAGGGTATCTATATTTTGGGGACCATATTCGGTAGCAGTATTCCAACAATTTAATGTTGTTTCGTGCGCTAAACCAAAGTATGAAATTCCGTCTTTATCGATGGCTTCGGCTGCACTTTGAGATGGTCTTGTTCCTTTGTATGTCTGAAGAATAAATTGCGTTACCACATTTGTTAATCATAAAAATATTTTTAAACTAAAGCGTCTACTCCTAACAAACTTTACTCAGAAGTACAGGTCGGACGAACAAAGCTGGCGAGCAGTCGTGCAGGTACCTGCCCATTAATGGCTTATTTGGGTAAATCATTCGGAACCGATACACAAATAAGCTTTAATAAGGGTAAACTATTGTATTAATACAGATAAGACAGCAGTGTACTAGTAAATAATATAGAAACAATTTACCAAAAAGAAAAAAATGAACCTAATGCTTTTGTTTGTTTTGTAGTTAGTTAGTTAGTTTCCACATTCACTGTCCTCATCGTAAACAATATCACTGTCAGCAACATTATCAATTAGTTTTCCTGTTTGTATGTCTATTACTTGCTCATTATCTAACATGACATCCCTACTTTTAAATATTTAATCTACGCTCCTAATAGGAATACTGAAGAAAAATGGCTGCAATTGTTATGACTAAAACTGTCTATTCTTTTCACCTTTTTTAAAATTTCCGCCAGCTTCGAGCGTCAGGCATCCAGCACAGTCGGTGAAAACATGAAATCCTTTTATCTGCACAACCAAGTTTTTAGTTGTAATTGTTCCGAAACAACCTCCCAAAAAGCAATTTTTAACGAAAAAACGGTAATTTTTCGGTCACTTTTTTTTAGTTATGGAGTCGCCATTAAAGTTGCTTCCCTCAGAAATATTGTGCAATACCGAATTGTGCAAGATATTGTTTCGAGCTAAGGACCAATTACTACAAAAGCTTGGTCCGCCAACTGCGCTAATCTGTACTTATTATACGGTAAATATGTCTCACAAGTACCTTTTCATTTTTAATTACAATATCCTATAAGGCCAAATGAATGATTCAGAATTAGTTGTTAATCTTTTTTAATTCATATATAGCATATCAATTGTTTTGCTATAGGATTTCTGAACTCTCTAATATGAAATTATTGATTTAACTGAATATCTGAACTATTAAAAGTTAAAAGTTTTATGAATTTTTTGTATGGAAAAACTTACATGGAATATTTCTGGGGATGATTGAGGATTGTTTTCAAACCTGGTACGATTTCTCAGATATGATGTGCTAACGAAGTTCTCTGTGGTACTGGACAATGCACGATAATAGAGTATGCGATCCTTTCCGGGTTTGTAAGGTGAAATAGCCATGCCCAATATTCCGTCCATTAACTCGAAGCTAGTTCCTGAAAAGAAGTTTACAAATTTTTGCTTTTTCTTATTTTTTATATAGCAATCGAAATAAAAAGG
>NW_020438908.1:65346-67834 GCF_000699045.2 Agrilus planipennis | reverse complement strand
ATATAGTGATGATATATTGCCACATTGTGCTCGATTCCCTATATAATAAATAACCGTTTTACTTTGTAGCAAATTAAGGCTTGTCGATTTAGACTATGTACGACTTGTTCTATTTTTGCATAATTATACATTTGGAAAAAGCAATTGACAATGTTAAATAGGACAAGATGTTAAATATAATATAATATATTAAAATTGAAGGGATGAGATCCAGAGGTAGAAGTGTGATACATAATTTCTATAAAGAGCAACATGCACTTATAGAACTTGAGCAGTAACGCAGAGAAGTAAATATCAGGAAAGGAGTCAGACAAGGAAGCACAATTTCATCCCTACTTTCTAATCTACCCATCGAAGACGCGATCAACATCATTAAAGACAAGGCAACTGTGCGAATAGATATACAGGGGCAAAAGAATAGTATGCTTAGATTTGCAGGTGTTATAGCAGTATCAGCATTTAGCGACGAGGAGTTAGAGATAGCCTTAAATAAAATGTAAACAGTATTGACAGAACAGTTTAGTATGAAAATAAACAAAAGTAAAACAAGAATACTGGTATGGAAGGGAAGAAAAAGTAGGCAAAAAGCGAAGATAAAGATAGAAGACGGAAACTTAGAAGAAGTAGGTAAATTGCGATGTCTAGGAATACAGACAAGTTCAGAGAACTCCACGAAGTTCAATGAGAAATAGGCGAGATAGGTTGCTAGGACACCTTTTCAGGCATAATGAGCTGGTCAGAGACATATTAGAAACGGAATAATGAGTAAAGAGGAATAAAGGTAGACCTAGATTAGATTACTGTTCACCAATAGTTACGAATGTGGGATGTTCTAGTTTTAAGGAAATGTGAAGCTCAGAATAGGAAATAGTGGAGGTGTGAGTCCAATCTGTCTTAAGACTGACGAAGTTATGACGATGATGGTGAGCATCTTTAGGACAAGACTGGAAGTACGAAATAATACCGAATATGTTACTATAGGGTTTTGTATATCCACTGTTAACGTTAAGCAATAATGAACAAAATGAAATTATGATAATTTTCACATTTACTATGATCAATTACATCGCTTCTATGAGATAAACATATTATATTTTATGTCGGTACTATTTCTACGACAAACAAGCGCCTCTTCTTCAGGCCTCTTACCTTAACTCTAAATACCGATACGATTCTGTTAGTTGGACAGTCATTAAGATTTTTGTGCCAATCCCAAGAAGGATAGGGTTTAACAATAGGATTGCCATCGGCGGTGGTTTTGTTAGTAACTGTAGCGATAGTTGCAGGATGCCCACCCTGCATACGAGGCATGCCGATAAATACCTTTTGCCCTCGACCTGTAAATATATAAAAATTAATACATTGTTTTTCTATTACATATGCGCCTTTTCTTAAGGCTTTCTTACCATCATTCTAAATACCGATACGATTCTGTCAGGTGGGCAGTCTATAAGATTTTTATNTACTTGCTCATTATCTAACATAACATTTAAATGAATCACGTTAAACCAAATTATTTCTTTTGTATATAAACTTTAACTACCTGTAACAAAAAAATCAACCGAACAAGTGAATTTTTTCAATTTAATTTTGTGAACTGATCCCTACTATTAAATATTTAATCTACGCCCCTAATAGGAATACTGAAGAAAGATGGCTGCAATTGTTATGACTAAAACTGTCTATTCTTTTCACCTTTTTTAAAATTTCCGCCAGCTTCGAGCGTCAGCCATCCAGCACAGTCGGTGGAAACATGAAATCCTTTTTATATCAGTTTTATCTGCACAACCAAGTTTGTAGTTGTAATTGTTCCGAAACAACCTCCCAAAAAGCAATTTTTAACGGAAAAACGGTGATTTTTCGGTCACTTTTTTTTAGTTATGGAGTCGCCATTAAAGTTGCTTCCCTCAGAAATATTGTGCAATACCGAATTGTGCAAGATATTGTTTCGAGCTAAGGACCAATTACTACAAAAGCTTGGTCCGCCAACTGCGCTAATCTGTACTTATTATACGGTAAATATGTCTCACAAGTACCTTTTCATTTTTAATTACAATATCCTATAAGGCCAAATGAATGATTCAGAATTAGTTGTTAATCTTTTTTAATTCATATATAGCATATAAATTGTTTTGCTATAGGATTTCTGAACTCTCTAATATGAAATTATTGATTTAACTGAATATCTGAACTATTAAAAGTTAAAAGTTTTATGAATTTTTTGTATGGAAAAACTTACATGGAATATTTCTGGGGATGATTGAGGATTGTTTTCAAACCTGGTACGATTTCTCAGATATGATGTGCTAACGAAGTTCTCTGTGGTACTGGACAATGCACGATAATAGAGTATGCGATCCTTTCCGGGTTTGTAAGGTGAAATAGCCATGCCCAATATTCCGTCCATTAACTCGAAGCTAGTTCCTGAAAAGAAGTTTACAAATTTTTGCTTTTTCTTATTTTTTATATAGCAATCGAAATAAAAAGG
>NW_020438908.1:59305-61508 GCF_000699045.2 Agrilus planipennis | reverse complement strand
TTTCAGGAATCGTGGGAATGGGTGGGTGGTGGTTCGGGTGAGAAAGATGAGACGGACGAAATGAAGACAGAAGAGAGTGAAAGATTATCTGTGGAATATTACTGCCTCAGCATTTGCCTAAGTGATCCAAGGAAACCACAGAAAAACTTGGACCAAGGCAGACGGACAGACCCGGAATCGAACCGGCGTCCTCCCGAATGCTAAGCAATGGTCTAGACCTCTAGGCCATGCCGCTCGGTGTAAAACTATAACAACCCATACCCTTAACTATTTACGAACAGTAATCTAATCTAGGTCTACCTCACGGCTCCTAACTTCCGTTTTGACGTGACAACGTCTTGTAATTCGAAAAAACATGACTCATGCGGCGTTACCTCGCTCTGAGGCGTTCCTTTAAGGCTTGAAGTGCAAGCGAGAGCGCGGAACGAGCGACAAAGAGGCACAATCGGCCTCCGCGTTCGGCAGCGTTCGACATGTGTCTCTCTCCTACTCGAGTGAGCGATGCGTCCGCGTAGACAGCTGCTATACAATAATACATTTCCATTTACCTCCTTCTCTATATCCATACAAATTATCTATCAGACAAAATTAAAATTTTCTTTTGAAAAATGAAACCATTCCATCAGTATTTTCTTATGACGTTGTCACTATCTGCTATCGTCAGTAAACCGACTTTACAGACAACCGATTTTTTTTGTCTCTAATATATCTGACTAGACCTTCATATCTAAGTGTCCTATGAACCTATCTCGCCTATGTCTTATTGACTTCCATGGACTCTTTCTAAAATGTCTTCATTTCTAACCTTCTCTATCCACGTGATCCTCATCATTCACATCACATTTCGAACGCTTCTAACTTTTTCTTTTCCGCCGCGCTCACTGTCCAAGTTTCGCACCCGTACAGATAGATATTTGTTAATTTTTAATTAATCCGTGACGTTAAAAATCTCTCTGTAAAAAGGAATGTACGTATTAACTTACTTCCATAATATACATCTACGTCAATTAGCAGGGAACGTCCCGGTATGAAATCTCCATTGTCGATTGCCTCTTGCCTTTCACTTTTGGAAGGATAGTCGAATTCTATGTACTTCCATCTAAAAACTTCGCTTATTTTTGCCGCATTACTATTTGGAATACTTTCTGAAAGTGTCCAGGTGGATGCATATATAACCAATATGATACACAGCCATTTAGACCCTGAAAATGAAAACATATATACAGGTATTCACACGTACTTTACAAAATATTTTCTTAATAAATAAAAATTAAATCCAATGCTTTGGGGAGGGGGCCTGATGATAGATAGGGAATATGAACTGTAGATAAAATACAATTTGTTTTAATACTTTACTAAAAGACAAAAATATATTCTTCTTCTTGGGTGTTTTGTTTTATAAACTACTTTTTTTATAAAAGTCTTCTATGTTCTTAGTGAATTTTTAGAGGAGCACTGTACTAAGGCGACTTTTCGTCATGGTACCTGACTTCATAGCCAGGTTCCTATATTCGTTTCAAGTTGCTATAGGATTGTCTAAAATAGCCTTATGCATAGTAGCCTATCGTGTCTTTTAACATATCAACAGCGGAGAGATCAGTTACATTAGGTTTATCTTGCCACAACTGTTTCCAAATTACGATTTTATTTTTTGTATTCGGTAAATCGTAAAATTGAGCGAAGGTTTCATAATAGGCAATTCAATCAGATTTTCAAGATATCTCTAATTGTGGAAAACTATCCTTTTGTAATTCCCGATATTTTTGTTGTTGATCTAGTCCCAATATTGGAATTGCTTTTACTCATTTAATCTAATACTTACATTTATTTTTAATAATTCCTCTAAGGACAAATTTTTCTATTTACTGATATAATAATTGTCTGAAATGCTGAAATTTTCTGTCATGCATTCGAGCTTGCCATAACTTAGTAATAGTTAGAATAACTTAGAAATAGTGCCGATAGTTTTGAGACTCATGAATTTACCATTTCTCCAATGTATAAATTGACCATTTCTCCAACGTATAAATTGACTTTTACCGAACAAAATAGTACAAGGAATGAAGTAAAAAATATAGAAATGAAATCAGTTTGTCCCTATATTTGAACCATGTGCTATCCAGACATAATAACAAAAAATACTTACTTTGAGGACATTCTTATTGTTAATCTCTTCTATCAAACAGTGGTAAAATTTTTTTTT
>NW_020438908.1:31640-59259 GCF_000699045.2 Agrilus planipennis | reverse complement strand
TTTATATAACTTTCTCAATATTTTTATGTATTTTTCATTAGTTTTACCTTTGAATATTGTTTAAGAATGACTATATAAATATTTACATGCCTAGAAATGTATAAAAATTAGCATATTTATTAACTTTGAACCCCCATAACTTTTTATGGGGGTGAGATCGCCACGAACTTTTTATGGTACAGTGGTGGGGGAGACCTTTTGGCGGTGGGGGGGGGGCATCAACTAGACCTTTACCATATAAAGATTATTAAAGAAATCTAGCAAAGCAAACTGAAAATTTCAAGTACAAAAAATGTTTTGTTCTAAGGAAAAGAATATATTAAAGTTGCTTCAAATAGTTTAATTCATAAATCCACCGAAAGTAATCATTTTTCGTTTAGTCTTGTGTATTTGATCTTGGTCTTGTTCGTTCGGTATTGGTCTTGGTTGTCTAAAGACAGTCGCATTTTCGTAAGACCAAGACCAAGACCAACGGAGAGAAGAAGAGAAAAGGAGAAAAAATATCGAAAATTGAATATACGATTATTTTTGAACAGACCTCGTATGAGTACTTCCCACTACGATTCTGTTAAAAAAACGAACGACATTTTTTGTCATTGCTTAGTAGAATTCCGATATCTTTCCAAAAACACCTCACTTAACTACATTTCAGATAGCAGTTACCCGTCGTTGATGTGATAAATAGAGTTAGGATTTTATGTAAAAGACACCTTTTTAAATGAGGTTTTCTCAACTGATAAGTTGGCAAGTGAAATTTACCTGGAAATTGTTAAGTGTTCATTATCGCTTAACGTGCTTGTTATCGACGCTTGGTTATTGCCCCTTGTTTGGGTATATAGTATTTACTAATAATCATTTAACGTTTTGGACTGGGAACGTTTTCTTTACAAAAATACTTTTATTTGAGTGCAGTTTAGACAATAGATATTTCAGGTTGTCCAGACCTTCGTCCGTTTACGTGTTTACGGTAAGAGTCAATTTTTCGATGTAAGGTTCCAAAACGTCCTGCCTACTAAAACAGCTTAGCTAGCAAATTGATTAAATATATGAAATCCTGTGACATTTATACTGGTGGTTGCTGTTGTTACTTCTCGTAGTTTAGTGGTAGAACATTGGTGCGTAAAGCCAAAGGTACCGGGTTCGATTCCCGGCGGGGGTATGACAACAGCAACAATTTTTCCCTCATTTGAGGTAGTTTGTAGTGCGTAAATAAAAAATCGAAAAAAATGATTTCAAATTTATATAGCAAATTGATATACAGTAGAACCTCTATAAATCGAACATCAAGGGAGATGTCAAAAATTCGAGTTATAGAGTTTTCGACTTATGAAGGATTCTGACTTGACTAAATTCTTTAAGTGGTAATACTATTTATTCTATACTCCTAAATTGTTTTCTAAGAAACAATGGTGTACATACATTATCGGCAAATCCTTTAAGTCGATAACTTAGTTTTCTTCGAGTTAAAGACGTAATAAGTTTCAAATTACCGAGTTGTAAAGGTTGTACAATATGTAAAACATTGCCATGTTCGAGATACAGAGATCCAATTTAATTTTTCGAATTATAGAGGGAAAATATGTACTAACATGGCTTGCACGGCCTCACTGATTATTTTGACTAATAGAGGGTTGAGATTTCCAGTAATGAATGAATAATTGGGGCTTGAAGGGAAGGGAACAAAACATATATGTATGTAACTCCACATTCTATAATTTTTCCTAAAATTTCAAGTAAATTTTTAATAAACAACACCTGTAAAAACAGTGCAATGATGATAATTTGGCACTCCACTGAGCGTGCCGCCCGCGATCGGTGTACGCCCTCTTACGGCGGGCCTGTTAATTAGTAGTTTAGTTGTATTAATTGCCTTCCGACAAGGCAAAGGTGAACCTAGATTTAACCAAAAAGCCTATAGTGAGTTGTAATCTTATATTTCCGGGAATAAAAGCATCTAGAACTAATTTTAAAAAAATAGTAACTATTTTTAAGACTAATCTATAATATAAAAATGAATCGCAAAATGTGTTGGTAAGCGCATAACTCAACAACGCCTGGACCAATTTGGCCAAATCTTTTTTTAAAATGTTCGTTGAAGTTCAAGGATGGTTTTTACAGCGAGAAAAATTAGAATTATTGCTGGAAAAACCCTAAAAATAGCCCTTTTCTTTTTCCCATACAAATGATTACTAATCAAGATGATGTAGTCAACTATCCACCGGAATTTTTAAACTCGCTGGATTTGCCAGGATTGCCACCTCACAATCTTCAATTAAAGGTTGGATCGGTGGTTATAATGTTGCGAAATATCAACCAACCGCGTCTTTGCAACGGTACACGGTTAGCGATAAAAAAATTACTAAACAATGTGATAGAAGCAACTATACTCAAAGGAAAGTATAAAGGAGAAGATGTTCTCATACCGCGCATCCCAATGATTCCGACTGATGTGCCATTTGAGTTTAAACGACTACAGTTTCCAGTGCGGCTTGCTTTTGCTATGACTATAAACAAGTCCCAGGGGCAATCATTAAGTGTTTGTGGTATTAATCTAGAAAACCCATGTTTCTCACATGGTCAATTGTATGTTGCCTGTTCCCGTGTTGGAAAACCAACAGATTTGTTTATCTATGCGCCAGGTAATCAAACAAAAAACATCGTATACCACAAAGCACTACAATAATAATAATAATAATAATCTCTCGCTGGATGGCTGGATCAAGGGCCAGATACAGAAGGCGGTAATCCTGGACACGGCGCGCATTGTCAGGAGGTTCCTCTCTCTGCGGCCCTAACCGCCGGTAGCTTGGGCCCTGCCCCGTTGCTGGCGGCACCCTAGGTTAGGTTTTTTATACTGTGTTTATATTTTGTACTGTATTTTTTATTTTACTTTTTATATGCATTTTATAAAAAACCTAGCCTAAGATCTAAAGTAAATAAAGGAGATAATAATGAACATTCAATGTCATCATATGTCATTTCATTTTAGCAGCGATAATTATTCTGTTTAAATAAGTTTAAAATCCCCGGTCGAAGACGGGGCGAGCAGCTCGTTTATGTATAAATGCGATTTAAGTTGATTTTTGTTGTATTGCTACCCTTTATAGGTATGATTTCCAGTGAGCAAAATTAATCAAAAATAAAGTGCGTATTAAAAAATGCATAAATGGTATAAACCAAGTATATATTTTACATATTTTTGAGAAATAAATGACATATTTAAACCATCTCTTGTACATAAAAATCCCAACTCTAGTGATAACCATTTCATACCGCTTATAACTAAACAAATAGGATTCTAATAAAAAAACTAAGAACATATCGCTCTTAGAATTTTGTTATCTTTCACACTTGAACCCTTTCGAATTCGATTTTCGCAAAATTCGTGCTTAGTGCGGTCCTATGCAATAGAAGATGCTCTCAAATCAACCCAGTTGTTTTCAGCGATATTTGAGGTAAATCAGAAAACCTGGTACTGTTGTAACAAAAAAGCTGGTATTTTCAATGCAACATTGGTATGTTTACAAAATACAAAATATCCTGAATATTAGTTACTTAAGAATAGTTTTCCAATAAAATAAATTTGGATATAATATACAATATAGTACCATTCAATAAGTAAATAATTAATCAACGATAAAATAAATGGTACCCTTCAAGCTCTTTTTAAATTAACCGTCTATGAAGTTTTCCAGTTCTTATCGATTGAGCTATTACTATGAAATTTACTTATTATGTGAACGGTAAAGAAGCACAACACATCGGCGCATATGCCTTAATCTTTCAACGGATTTGACATTTTCACTTTCAAATTGAAAGTATCTGAAAATAGTGAGAAATAAGAAAAAAAAATTAATTATTATTATTTGATTCCATGCTAGATGGCAGAACTTGGTATGTTTACATACGAAGACAGTAGTGCCTTGGTACATGGTACAAATCTTGAAAAACCAGTACATATACCAAGAAGTTGGTATATCTAACATCGCTGGTTGTTTTGGCTGTGCGTTGAGCATCGTTTAGTCAGTCAGTCAGTCATTCAGGACTAGCTTCATTATTAAAGGAGATTAAAAAAAGTTTCATTTGGTTTTGTCTTTTAAATATCAAAATTAAATTTGATCAATTTAGGTACATAGTTATTATAGTTAAGGCAATTTAAAAGAGTAATGTAAAATAAAAAAATTGTCGTGGTAATTTGTCGAAAAAAAAAAAAAAAATTAAGTGCCTACGAATCGTCAAAATTTCTTGAAAATTCTAAATTCCTTGCGCATACCAAGAAAAAATACTCACAGAAATATTGTTCGTTAAATGTAAACAAAACAACTAACTAACTATGTATAACAACCCTTAAGAAGTTTTTATGGAAAAGTTGTAATATTAAAAACTATTTGTATNAAAATAATTTATTTACCAATAAAAGCCTCGGTTGATCTGGTCATTGTAAATTATAGATGAAAATCAAATAGCGAAATTGTCTACGCACAACTTTTCACACACTCGAAACTGTAGCGCTTCGATAGCGTTTGTGAAATGCGAGATGTCCGAATTCGAATTCGCTTTTATATTGTTTATAGGAGCAGGGACGTAGCCAGATTTTATTTTTGCATGGACGAAAAGTGGATCACACAGTTGTACATTTTAATTTAAATACAACCCATTAAAGCTTCAGTTTCTTGTTATTATTAAGCAGGAAAAGTAATCATGCCTGCTGCCGCAAATTTATTTCAACCCTTAAGAATTATACAACTTTCCACCACCCCTCTGCCTGGAAGTGAAGTTTTCTTGGATAGGTAAGTAATTTAGCATGTTCATCAAGAGAAAAGAAAACATTTTTTCACTTAAAATCAGTCATAAATGTTCATTATTAATTTTGTAATTCCACTGACGTTTCGCTTTCCGATCTAAATATTTTCATGGTAGATTATTTAGTTAATGAGTTATTATATTAGGAGTCATTTGAATTTTCCTTTTTCTTATACAATCACCTATGAACTTATTTGCTACGCTATATCAAGAACTTATACTACACAAAATCACAAACGTTGCACAATTTTGAATTAAGTAAAGTGTTAATGGTTGATGTGGATTCAGCGTTAAATTTTGTTTTAATATTCAGGGTGGGTCAACACAAGGGCCAGAATTTTCAATGTAACGACCTTAGTCCACCCTAGTCCCCCCATAGCTACGTCCCTATGTGAATCTATGCGTATGAAGGGGTCTATAATTTTTGATGTTTGCAAAAATTTGTATAGCTAACTGTATGAGACACGAAAAATAAATAAATAAATAAATGGCACATCCTTGATCCTTTTTGGAAAAAAATTATTGTTTTATTTAGAAACTTTATGTCGTCTTTTACTTTAGAGTTACAAACAAAAGCTTTTTGGATCGCATCAGCGCGTCGCAGACAGCTCCGACAGAACACAGACCAACTTTTACCTGCTGTCTTAACAGTGCGTTTTAGGAAATGCCACAAATGGCGCGGTAAACCCGACGTGCGACGCGCTGATGAGATCCAAAAAGTTCGAAATCGCGATTCGCATCTGACAGTTTCGACAGACAGACCACTTTGAATTATTTTATTTTATTATATTATGGTTGTTTATAAAATTAGAAAAAATTGACTTTCCCGTTCTTTAGGCACTTTTTTATATTGAATACAGTGGCGTCGGAAAAATTAAAACAAAATGTGTACTTTCGAGTTTTAACATACTCTTCCTCTATGTATAAGCCATTAATAACAGAAATGTTATTTTCGTGGTTTGCCTTTTGCATTTTTTATGTTGGTTGGTTTGTGGGGGTGTTACCTATCTATTGAATGATCACGCGTTCGCCATTTTTTAATCTGCGTGATACTGATTTCCATTTTCATAATTAACATTTTGTTTTAAGCCTACATGAATTATTTTACGAAAACTGCGAAAAATATGCAAATCGAAAGCTCTATACAAACTAATAGCAATTCTAGCATATTGCTTCGAAACATATATTTCCATATCCACAAAGAAAACAATAAATAAAACGGAAACGTTATCAATCATGAGTTTTTTAATCAGACAAATAATTGTTAATAATAATTAACACAACTTCAATTAAAGTAAATATTCAAACTGATAACCGTTAATCTCTGTTAATCTTAATAACTAATAAATAAAAAATGAGTTATGTAACAGTTTTAATTGATGCTACGATATTATTTATTATTATTAAAAGGACACTACCGTGATTATAGTATACTGCAAAATCAAATGTACCCATCGGAATTTTTGAAAGCCCCCAGTAGCCATTAACCCTTCCACATCGCAGTCTTCTCATTGGACAATTACCCTGCCTTGTTTTTGAGATGATAATCTTATATGTGCTTTATACAGTAATGAAATTGTTTGTTTTTTCCTAATTTCCTAGTTCTAATATGTTTTAGAAAATACTACAAATGGCGCAGTAAACGCTATCTGTAGCACGATGCTACATTTTAGGATTACGTATGCTACAGATGGCGTTTACTGCGCCATTTGTAGTATTTTCTAAAACGCACTGTTAAGACAGCAGGTAAAAGTTGGTCTGTATTCTATTGAAATGTCTGCGACGCGCTGATGAGATCCGAAAGGATCGAAATCGCGATCCGCGTCTGGCAGTTTCGACAGAATACAGACCACTTCGAATTATTCTATTCTAATATGTTTGTTGAAATGTAATTGCTTTTGTACTATTTAATAATAAGACCTATTTCATACAAATCTATTAAATTCGTTTTGTCATTTTTAAACATTTTATACCTGTGACCTTGCAGATAAGAAAGCTGCTGATTGTAGATAAGTACTTAATGAATACTTCAAGTACTTTTTTCCGCCTTTTCGCAATAGCAAAAAAAAATAAATAAAAAGTTGTATTTGCGTCAAAAGTAACATTTACCATTTAATTCAGAATCTCAACATATGTTTCAGAAATTGCCCATTATTACCACAATAATTTTTCGGTGAGAAAATATTTTATATTCAGTTCCTTTCTGTGCTTTTGTTTTTTTTATGAACTTTGACTTTAAATTTTCTATTATTATAGACTAGCACTTACAATATCAGTACATCCATATTCATAAAAAATTGAATAATTTTAGTTTTATTGGTGTTTTACGATTGATGAATTCGGTTAATAACCAAAAAGAAAGAATAATACTTTCTTTAAAAACTAGCTAATAATACTAGGGACAAGTAATTCCTCGGACATGCTGGTGCAAAATTAGAAGATATGGTTGAAGGCCTTCTTTGGTCTACCTCATTTAGGGACCGTGAGAATTCATGAGAGGAGATTGGAGAGAGTCAGATAATATCGGCAAAATGAAGACAGAAGAGATCTGACCTCAACAGTCTAAATAACCACGAAAATATCCACCAGAGTAAGTGGATCGGGATTTTAGTGGTATTTTCCGGAATGCAAAGCTATGCTGTGGATTAAAAGGCTAAAAAATCATCGGTCACTACTTTTGGTGAACAAGCAGTCTCTTCGATCAACGCTAATACAAAGGATGTGAAATATTACCTGTGGAATATTCCTATCCCAGCATTTGCGTTAATGACTTCAGTAAGTTTGGATCACAACACGAGTAGAGAGAACCGAACCAATGCTAAGCAATATTAGACCATGTCAAATTTAAGAAGAAATGGGCGGCATGGTTTATTGGTGGTCCAACCAATTAACTATGCACAACACAATTTTTCTTGTCTATTGCTGATTTCATGTATCTACAGTGGAATTCGTTTATTATGACTAACCGCTTAATATGAAGTAATTGCAGTATTAAGTTTGGTTTTCATATTAAATTCTCTATAGAAAAGTTTGGATATAACGACTCCGTTTATTATGACTGGTTCTTAAGAAATCATATCCGGCTATGGTGACCCAAATGATTGATAATAACATTTTCGGTCATTTTTCTAGCCCTTCTTATGTATATTGATATTACAATTCATCGTTCTTTTTGTTTTCATCAAAATGGAATAATAAATAAAATTATTTTCTAAGAGAATGCTTTTTATGACGCCCGCTTAGTCATTTCCCTTCGTTGTCATTATAAGCGGATTCGATTGTATTAGACAAAGTTTTGCCGAGTATACAGAATAGGCAACGTGTACGATGTAACATATATAGAAGGATATGTTTTTCCAAATAGCGAGATGCCATCATTTTTATTATCTACTTGTTGTTTATAATAAACGAATATTTACAAAGCGTAGTAACAATAAAGAGCTACACGAATTCGATTCTTCGGAAATTACGTCTTAACGATAACTTTTTAAAGCGTAAATAAAGATTAATAATGAAATACTACGTGACAGCTTTTCTTAGGTTGTGGTTTAATGGAACCCTAGATAATCCCAAAAGTTGACCATAACCTCTTCAATATTGTTTCAACTTGTCTATTCTCCAATGATAGTAAGGCTGCCTTTATTTTTATTATGTAAAGAAATGTTAATTTGTCCCATATTGACAATTGACTTGTTTGTACATATACAGCTGAACTATAGGGTTGTTCGGAAAGTCATTTCGTTTTTTCCCGACAGAGGATTTAATTGTATTCTTTTGCACCCAACTTCACATTTAAGTCGTATAATTTTTATATGCTTTAAGAGCTCATATAGCAAAGCTTGTGTGTGAAAAATTAATTCTACGCAGTAGTTTTTGGTTGGTGGCCTTTTAAATATGGAGAGCGATAAGCAGCATTTTCGACATATCTTACTGTTTTACTACAGAAAGGGTAAAAATGCTGTTCAAGCCAGAAAGAAATTGACTGATGTGTATGGAGAAGTTGTGTTGACAGTACGCCAGTGCCAGAACTGGTTCGCTAAATTTCGATCCGGCAATTTTGATGTCGAAGATGCACCACGTTCGGGAAGGCCGGTTGAAGCTGATAAAGACGCGATAAAGGCATTAGTTGATGTGAACCGGCGAATAACAACACGTGAGATCGGATTGAGGTTAAATTTATCAAATTCAACAGTTTATGACCACTTGAAAGGCCTGGGAATATCCTCGAAGCTCGATGTATGGGTTCCCCATGTTCTCACATAGAGAAATCTGTGTTGCCGCATTGACGTCTGCGATTTGCTACTCAAACGTCACGAAAATGATCCGTTTTTGAAGCGCATCATCACTGGGGACGAAAGATGGGTTGTATACAACAACGTCAAACGCAAGAGGTCATGGAGCAAAAAAGATGAACCGGCTCAAACCATTTCCAAAGCCGATATTCACCAAAAAAAGGTGATGCTGTCTGTTTGGTGGGATTTTAAAGGAATCGTTTTTTTTGAGCTTTTACCGGATAACACAACGATGAATTAGGAAGTCTACTGTCATCAGCTGGACAAACTGAATGATGCACTTCAACAGAAAAGGTCAGAACTAATCAACAGGAAAGGTGTAGTGTTTCACCAAGACAACGCGAGACCTCACACAAGTATGGTCACTCGGCAAAAGCTTTTACAGCTTGAATGGGATACAATGCTACACCCACCATATTCTCCAGACCTGGCACCATCGGATTATTATTTGCTCCGGTCACTCTAAAATTTTTTAGACGGTAAAACCTTCACCTCAAATGAGGAGGTCAAAAACCTCCTCGATCAGTTTTTTGCCAGCAAAGACCAAAAATTTTATGAGCGTGGAATTATGCTACTACCAGAAAGATGGCAAAAGGTGTTGGACCAGAACGGTCAATATATAATTTAATAAAGTATTTGTTTTTTATACGAAAACTGTCTTTCATTTCCACAAAAAAAAACGAAATGACTTTCCGAACAACCCTATATAAAGAGAGATGGCTCTTGACTTTTTCACTTGCGGCGTAGATGATATACAAGAACAACATTCGGCTAGAAAAGAACGTAGCTCACGCTCGGGAGAAATGTCAAAATGCACAAGGGATTGGACATTGAGAATACACTATTTGCTTCAATTTCATGTGTTTTTAGTTATCTACTATATTTATTTTGAAAATTACAGCCGATTTACTTTATGTACGTCGAGTTTTTAGCTCAAAGAAGAGTTGAACTTAAATGATTTACCTTAACACAGAATAGCCATCGTCCAATACGCATCTGTTGGCATTACAATCTGAGGGTTTACGTCTCGTTGGTTCAGAAGTACTTTTATTTATCATAACGTCACATTTCAAAATAATACTAGTGATAATAGTTTAGCAAATTTCCGGGTAGGGTACCTACTTGGGTAATATTTTGATTGAAACGTTTGCTCGTTTTGAAAGAAAGGCATGCCGACAATAAAACAATAGATACTTAAAAAGCGACATTATTGCTTTACTGATAAACTAATTAAATACTTGAAATATTGCTCGAACTCTGCAGTTGTGATTTAAGGTCAATATGGTATCTAGAGATGGTTTTTTCTGGATTTTTATCAGATCAATCAATGTACACACACTATCTTTTGTTATAAACATACTAAAAATAAATTGAGATGCATATCTCTATTGTGTTTTAGAGTACTTGGTAGATAATAACATTAAAGGTATTCAAAACAGGAAACAGAAAATTGTCTCAGTAGCGCAGTACTTAATTTTATTTACGAACTTGATACAAATTTAACACGAGCATACCTAGAATTCTTTAAAAATGCAACTTATGATTTACTTTTAATGAAATTATCTATCATCTTAGTAAAGCATGGTAAGGAGTTCACATATCACTGAGACCAAGACTTTAATTCAGAAGAAAATATGGATTAATAGTAAAGGAAGCGAATTTACGAATTACTGAAAAACAAATCATAATAAAGTACTTATTCACAATTGTTTAAGTATTTCTGGTAGGTTGTTGAGTGAAATCAAACACTTTGACAGTTTTCCGGGAGTTTATTCTACGTCCTCTTATTTCAAGTAATAATTCAAAACTATATAAAAATATGTTGTAATGTTAAACTCACAATCAAACTGATACCTTTCTTAAAAACAAACTGTCAGGCACTCTTATCTAAGAATTTGTCCTTATAATTTCCTATAAAGTTATGCGATATGCCTGAATTATTCCTAGAAAATAATTTAATTACAAGTTTTGTTTAAACATTTTATAATGTGAATTTTAATCATTTCCCACACCCTATTTGTAATGATCTAGTAATCTAATCTAGATCTACCTTTACTCGACTTAACTCATGTTTCTGCTTCTAATAGGTCTCTAACTAGCCCTTCATACGAAAGGTGTCATACCAGCTTATCTCGCCTATTTCTTATTGACTTTTATCATCGCCTTCTGTTCTCCTACTCTTTCTAATATCTACTTTTTTCTAACCTTCTCTATCATCCCCATCATTCGTCTGTAACACCATATTTCGAACGCTCCTAAACTTTTCCGATGAGCACACCGTTCACCCGTCCAAAACCGTGCTCCAAACGTATCTTTAATAATCCTTTTTGGAATTTCATTGTTTTATTGCACCTAAAATTGTAGACTATAAAATTAAATTTGCCATAACTAAACACATAACCAGTAAACATTATAAATAAACGTTTACATTTTTCAGCAACTGTAGATGTCTTTTTTTTTTGTTTTCGTGGAAGAGGGGAAATCTTCAAAAGACACCCAGCCGTCCGCACGACTAGGTAGTGTCGGATTCCCGAGGAAGGTGTCCTCGGACCTACCGACTAAAACCCCTCTACCTCAGGCCGTTATAGGATCAATTAAAGTTCTCTTCAGCCACAACTATAGATTGGTATTGTACCTATATCACTTTTTACAAAACAAAAAGGGAAAATACTGAGATTACTTTATTTTCCTCGTATCAAATGTTTAAAACCATACTTTTCATTATCTAAAGATGTTCAACTTTTTCTCATGTTCAACGTAGGCGTAGATGTTTTCTTACAATTTACTTTTCAACTTTTGGTCAATTTCAGAAATTATTCATTTTATGTAAATTTTTATGATGCAAAGTTGGAAAGAACCAATAATAAAGGCCCCTTTTTAGTCATGCAACCTGTTTTCATGACAATACATATAAAATTGCTGATCTGGCACAGTTCTCATGGAAAACGGTCCCGATAAGATTATAAGCCCTAGAAATATGTTTCGTTAAGTAGGTATGCATTTATTGTTTATTTTAAAAATCAATCTTTAATTAAATTAAATCTTTAATATGTGCTTGAGCTAACAACAGCCTTTGTTTCATTTATCGATTTCCTTTTCGTACATTTTGTTTTTAAATAAACATAGTATAAGATGTGACAATAACAGATGCAGTCATCGCGTATATGTGAAATCTGTGACTTTTATCCAAAGCATTCAAAAATCGGAAAAAGACAGTCCGTGAAATAGTACATGAAGCGCAAAGATCAATATTCACACTAAAGATCTAAAAGAAGCACATGCAGAATCCGATTTTAGTAAAAAAAATAAAATTGATCAATAATAACGAGGACACAACTGATCAACCCACCTTGGTACATCAACAAAGGGCCCAGGCAAACTTGGTCTCCATACGTAAGCAACAAGGATCCAACCAATGGTTTCGAGGTTCGTCATGTTTCGCAACCGCTGGTGTTCAGTGGGACACAACTACCTACCCAAAACCAAGGGGCAACCCTACAAACAAGTGAGGTCTCCTAAGAAAAACCAGGAAAGCAATCCTGCAAGCAAATGAGGTCTTATCAACACATTGAAATAACGATCACACGCAACAGTCACCGAATTTCAAAAAGTTACTCTACTTAATGGGCAGGGTCTCTCAACTTACAGTAAGTGAAAATTTTGTGTATTGATCAAGATAGAAGAAAACAAAAAGAAAATTGAATTTTGCAAACACATTTAAATTATTAATTAAAACGTCAAATTGCAATTAAATAAATGAAGATAACGATTCATTTTTAGACATGGTATCCCGAAGTATTTTTAGGTGTTATGAGAGAAGAGTTAGAAAGTGTTAATTTTTATTACAGCAAGTTTGTTAACACGACTAACGAAAAAACTGGAATGATGGAGTACACTTAGATAATAATATTGTTAAGACTTGGATATTTTTATTAGGTTATATTTATTTTAAAATTTCCTATTTCTATAATTTAATTTCATTCTAATTCTTTTTCGTAGAATGTAAGTTGTATTGTATTCATATTAAAACCTTCTATCGGTATAGATACCAAAATCACTATCATTCAGGTAAGTGGATTTTGCCAAAAGGTAGTTGTACATTTATCTGACCCTGTTGCTACAGACATTTGCACCCTCTATGCTAAAGTGAGCTATTCTCGCCCGCTTAAATATGCATATTTTAACCAAAAACATACATTCACATTCCAGCGGTTGAATCATTAACACATTATTTGTATTCAATCAACTTTATCATTTTTTGCATTTCAATTTAATAATCTTATACAATTTTGTATTTATTTAGTGTTAAGATTGTAAACAAAGTTTTCACTGTTGCGTTCGAATTTTTATTTATGAGCTACGAAAACAAAAAAGTGTTCGGTGCCATTTTGCTAACCGCAATTCACCAACAGCACCGATTAAGTCAAAACAAAGGTATATAATAGAAATAACAGATAGATATAAATATATACCTTTAAAGCATTATGTTTCATATGAACAAGGTGCATATATATTTAGCTATTCTGTACCTACATATGAATTTTACAAACTAAATATTTTTATTCTCCTAACTCCCGTTTCTGCCTCTGATATGTCCCTAACTAAGACCTTCATGCCTGAGAAGGTGTCCTACCAACCTATCTCGCCTATTTCTTATTGACTTCCATAGAGTCCTCTATTCTCCTATTCTTTCTAATACCTCTTCATTTCTAACCTCTATCCACCGTATCTACCGTACCTACCGCAAAGTAGGGAAGAAGCGAATATAAAGATAGGAGACGAAAAATTAGAAGAAGTGGCTGATTTTAGACATCTAGGAAGTCAGATAAGTCAGGACGAAAGGAATTGTAGGGATATAAAGCAAAGGATAGCGCAGGGTCGTGTCGCCTTCAATAAAAAGAAGTCACTTTTATGCTCGCAAACGGATAATTTAGAAATTCGAAATAGATTGTCAAAGGTGTTTGTTAGGAGCACGGCGTTGTACGGATGCGAAACATGGACAGCAGTGAGCGCGGCGGGAAATAATAAATTAGAAGCGTTCGAAATGTGGTGTTATAAGCGAATGATGACGATAACTTTGATAGAAAATGTTAGAAATGAAGAGGTATTAGAAAGAATAGGAGAACAGAGGACTCTATGGAAGTCAATTAAAAATAGGCGAGATGGGTTGGTAGGACATCTTCTCAGACATGAAGGTCTAGTCAGAGACACATTAGAAGCAGAAACAAAAGTTAGGAGCGGTAGAGGTAGACCTATATTATATTACTGTTCGCAAATAGTTAAGGATGTGAGTTGTTCTGGTTTTAGGGAAATGCGAAGTTCAGCTCAGGATAGGAAAGAGTGGAGGTACGTGTCCAATCAATCTTAAGACTGACGACCTTATGATGATTTTCCACAGTATCCTCATCATTCGCCTATAACACCACATTTCGAACGCTTCTAACCTTTTTTTCCCGCCGCGCTCACTGTCTATGTTTCGCACCCGTACAGCGCCGCGTTCCAAATATACACCTTTAACAACCTTTCTCGAATTTCTAAATTAACCATTCGCGAGCATAGAAGTGACTTGAATTTAACACGTTTTCTTAGTACTTTAAAGCTCTATTTGAATATTTTGTGGCCAATTTTTCTGTTTTTGTTTTTTCTTCTTTTAGTAGGCATTTCGGTGTATTTCTATCTAATTTTAAAATTCAACTTATGGATCTATCTTGAATGCGTTCAATTTCATTGCTTTCTTCCTAATCCTATGTACTATAATATGCGCTCTCCACCAATGTCTCGAATAAAAACATTATTTTTTTGCAACCCTCTTTGATATTTAAAGATTCATCACAACAGATACGGATGTACATGTTTTTTTTTTCTATTATTGTTTTACTTTCTGTGTATGTTTTAAGCAAATTTTAATTTTTGTTTTGTGCTTATAAAATTCATTTGACACTTTGGCTACTCTTCTAAATTGTATATATCAAGAATAACCCTTTAAGAAGGTTCAAAAATTGATTTTTCTTTTGAAATAAAACACTTGAAAAATAACTTTCACTAAATATATTTATATTGAATCTTGACTAATTCGTTTCAACCTACAAGGTCATCTTCGGAAGAAGGTATTATTAAGAGGTAAGAAAAATCAATATGATCAACTTTCATATAGTAAAGGCCAACTACAAAGAATTTTTCAAGGTTCAAAAAGTCTCATTTCTCTAGAAACGACTGATATGGGACCTTAATGTTATACAGACCATAGTCACAGACCTCACTATTAATTCCACTTTTCATATATTTATATTTTATGCTATCATTAAATTTAGTTACATATTCCGTTTCATAGATAAGGAGGCGTCGTTTCCAAATGTTGTCTGCACTTAAAATTTCCTTTGTTTCACCACTGTCAGTTGGAGTGTACCATCTTGGTACTCAAAAATGCCAGATTTTTGTTTTGATTAAAGTTCGAGTAGCAGCCGTTTCGCATTTTATCTTAAAGGCGGCATTTTTTCAATAAAAGTTGAAAGTTGATAGTCGAACCGGTAACGGTTCACTTTATGATAGTAACGAAGACCGTTATCAAATGTAATCTCAAAGGAGCACAAAAATGTACATGCGTCATAGAATACTTCGTAAGAATCGTAGTATTAAATATCATAAATGTTGTCAGCAAAATTATGTAGAATCGTACTAATTATTCAAGAGTTTCGTAAAATCTGGAGCTTTGAATAGTCGCAGGACTGATCAAATTTCTATAGGGTTGTTCGGAAAGTCATTTCGTTTTTTTTTTGTGGAAATGAAAGACAGTTTTCGTATAATTAACAAATACTTTATTAAATTATATATTGACCGTTCTGGTCCAACACCTTTTGCCATCTTTCTGGTAGTAGCATAATTCCACGCTCATAAAATTTTTGGTCTTTGCTGGCAAAAAACTGATCGAGGAGGTTTTTGACCTCCTCATTTGAGGTGAAGGTTTTACCGTCTAAAAAATTTTGGAGTGACCGGAACAAATAATAATCCGATGGTGCCAGGTCTGGAGAATATGGTGGGTGTAGCATTGTATCCCATTCAAGCTGTAAAAGCTTTTGGCGAGTGACCAAACTTGTGTGAGGTCTCGCGTTGTCTTGGTGAAACACTACACCTTTCCTGTTGATTAGTTCTGACCTTTTCTGTTGAAGTGCATCATTCAGTTTGTCCAGCTGATGACAGTAGACTTCCGAATTAATCGTTGTGTTATCCGGTAAAAGCTAAAAAAAAACGATTCCTTTAAAATCCCACCAAACAGACAGCATCACCTTTTTTTGGTGAATATCGGCTTTGGAAATGGTTTGAGCCGGTTCATCTTTTTTGCTCCATGACCTCTTGCGTTTGACGTTGTTGTATACAACCCATTTTTCGTCCCCAGTGATGATGCGCTTCAAAAACGGATCATTTTCGTGACGTTTGAGAAGCGAATCGCAGACGTCAATGCGGCGACACAGATTTCTCTCTGTGAGAACATGGGGAACCCATACATCGAGCTTCGAGGATAATCCCAGGCCTTTCAAGTGGTCATAAACTGTTGAATTTGATAAATTTAACCTCAATCCGATCTCACGTGTTGTTATTCGCCGGTTCACATCAACTAATGCCTTTATCGCGTCTTTATCAGCTTCAACCGGCCTTCCCGAACGTGGTGCATCTTCGACATCAAAATTGCCGGATCGAAATTTAGCGAACCAGTTCTGGCACTGGCGTACTGTCAACACACCTTCTCCATACACATCAGTCAATTTGTTTCTGGCTTGAACAGCATTTTTACCCTTTCTGTAGTAAAACAGTAAGATATGTCGAAAATATTGCTTTACGCTCTCCATATTTAAAAGGGCACCAACCAAAAACTACTGTGTATAATTAATTGGAATTTTTCACACACAAGCCTTGCTATATGAGCTCTCAAAGCATATAAAAATTATACGACTTAAATGTGAAGTTGAGTGTAAAAGAATACAATTAAATCCTCTGTCGGGAAAAAACGAAATGACTTTCCGAACAACCCGATAGAATATAATGACTTTTCCATCGGATATAGCAAACCAGGTGGACAATCAGTATAATTGTCCAGAAACTCCGACGAGAAAAGAGATATCTGAGTATGAACGAAGCAGCAGATAAACAAATGATTGATGCGAAATAATATTATAAAATATATTTATTTTTCGTAATTTTAGAATAAAAGGGAGATCATGTTACTGTTAAAAAAGTATAATAAAGATGGCTTCTAGTTTTAGTAGTTCACCCACTATTCGGGAGAGTCTCCAGGACTACCAAACATAATATTCACTGGCAACCTGAGTGCTTTCCCAAACAAAATGCTGCGTTCTTTCAGTTGTCTCATGAATGGCGGATTTATACGTTAATTGGAATAATGATGTGTGTCGGTCTCAGTCAGTTTGGTGCTCGTTGATGAAGCGCTTTAAATTGGTCTCAAGAGTAACATTAAAACGTTTAACCATTCCATCATACTATAGATACAAGGGTGTAGTTCACGTTTTAGTAATGTTCATTAGTTCGGTGATCTCCTTAAACAAAGCTGACTCGAAGTTTCTGCCTTAATCCGGTCATTGATAAGTTATACAGCAGCGGTGGGTTCTTCCTCATTTGGTATCGCATTTGCTTCGGGTCAGTAGCTAAGGTAGTCCATGACTACCAAAATGTACCGTGTACCGGAGTCTTTCACAGGAAATGATCCTGTAATTATCCCAAATTCCGCTCAGTCTTTCACATCGCTCGCATACCTTTCCTAGAGTCTTCGTAACGCCGAAATATCCTTCGCCAGGGATTGTTTCTGAGATTCCTGAAACTCTGTTCTTCAGAAGTACCATTTGAAGTTTGCTTCTGGTTCCATCTACATTTTCTCGTATTCTTTTCAACAAGCCATAGTCCAAGGTAAGGAAAGTCCACTGTCATTGTATGACTTATGTGGCTCACATCTGCCCATGATGGTCTTAGATTTTAACAGATTTGCCTCTTCTCCGCAGATAAACAGTCTTTGCAGTTTTCCACGCAAGGTTTGTATGGGCGATGCTCGTTGTCGAACTCGAATTCTGAAGTTGTCGTAGCCATCGTGCCATTTGTCTTCCATGGTTCTCGATGTGCAGTAGCCACTTCAGCGATGCATGATCCGTTCTTAATGGGAACTTCCATCCATACAGGTATTTGTGGAATTTTAACCACAGCCAGTAGGTTTCGACGGGTGTTATATTAATTACATTCTTGTTTGAAGAGTATTTTACTAATGTTCTCGATGACGTTATCCTTTCTGTTTTGTATTTGGGATAACACACCACCAAGCCCCATTTTACTAGCTTCGGCATTAACGAATAAGGATATTGGTTGAGCTATGGGTATGTCAAGATTGGGGCTCCAGAGAGTGTAATCTTCAAGTTGCGAAATGTTTTTTGGTATTTGGGTGTCCATTGGAATGAAACTCCATCTTCTGTAAGTTTGTGTATTGGTTGGGATATATAGGGAAATCGTGACGATCTTTTGGTGGGAACCAACTTCATACGGCATCCGTTTTGTGAGGTTCGGTCATGATTCCAGTCGGTGTTATAACATGGCCTAGGTGTTTGACTTCTCTCCTAAACAGGATGCATTTCTTAGGACTTCAATTTTGCGGTTGCCAATTCCTTGAAGACTTCAGTTACGTTTCGAACATGGTCGTCGAAGGTTCCTCCTAGTATGTCGTCTAAGTAAATCAGTCAAATTTTCCACTTAATCCTTGTATAGTACAGTGCCATGTTTCATGTCTTCTTGTAGTGTATTAATTCTCTATTTCATTTTTTCTTGCCGTTTTTGTGTCCGCTTTCATTTCTGTCATCATTGCCATTAAAACCCTTATTTGTCCTCCATTTTTACTTTAGTAGCTACCTGTGGTTGTAACTAGCATGAAATATTTCAATTTCCTCTAGAAAGTTCTTTGATATTCTTCTGTTTTGGCAAAGCTAAGCGAGCTTCCCAATGATGTATGGCTTTCTAAGGGTATTCGCCATTCGTGGAAACTTCAACTTCAACATTCAATTAAAATCTTTAAAGACGTCATCTATCTCTCCCTTCAATTGCTTTCCCACGATATATGGTTTGTAAGGGTTATTCGCAATCGATAGAAACTTGGCCGATAGAACATTCTAAAATTCTTCAAAAATTCTCATTCTTCTCGAATACGCTTCAATCTTTTTCTATCTCACTATTGAGACCAAATGTCGCGTAATCAAACACATTTCTCACTATTTAATTTTTAATTGATACCACTATTATAATTATATCGCACAGTTAACTCGATCTCGTACTACTAGTTAACTATTCCGACCTCGCGATAATTATTTATAGGAGCCGGCCTTGTTCTAGAAAGATCCAGAATGTGACATCTAGAAAATCGGGTCTTTTTTGTCACTGTGTGCATTGGGTTGCATACATGTGACGCTATTTTGTATACCTATCGTATACTGTAAAAATAAACTGCAATCAATAATAGTGCCTTATAACAAGGGTTCAAAATGACGACCGCCTGTTTCTAACCTTAAACGTATTCTCTTTCTGTCTCCGGCAACGTTGATCAACATTTTTGGATTTTGAGTCTATGATTCTTAAATCTTCTGCAATGCGCTGCTACATATTTTCTGGTGTGATTGGAAATGGAGATGGACCCCATTAAAAGAAATTCGGTGGAGTTAAGTTGATCGATTGTGGAGGTCAATACTGAAAATTCAGATCGTCATGTTGAACTTGGCATTGTATTTCTACCACTCTTTTGCGAGTGGAATTCGAGGAATTTGTCAAGAGTGGTTGCCAATAGTTTGGCAGGAGGGAAAGCGATTTTGTTTTTGGGATTGTCTGTAATTCTTCGGAGTGTGTGGGATAGGGTTTTTGTTGTGATGGGATTTTCGTTGTCGATGGCTCGTTTGGTGAATTTGCTTTTCTAGGATGTTGATACGTGTAGGAATCGGTGTGATTTTGGGGTGTTGGAAGAATAAAGCAAATTCTTATCATTGTGCAGCTTTTATAGTTACTATTTAAACATGTTATATATTTTAGAAAAAGATACAGAATGTGCTGTTATATACAGCCATACCAATTCGATTGTTAAGCTATTTTTAGATAGTAGATAGGAGTAGCCGTTTCTCATGACAACATATATGAAATTACTGACCAAACATGGTTCTCATGGAAAACGATAAGATTGTGGGCTCTAGAAATACATTTTGCTAAGTAATCATGTAATACTAATCCAAGTGCTAATTGAGTTAAGTCGTTGATCCGCTCTCAAGCCATCAGCATGATTATTTCACTATTTGCTTCCTTCCCGTATAACTCTACGGAAACGTTAAAATAACTGGTGCATTCGTTACGCAAATGTGATTCTTTTCATATTCAAAAACCGGAAAAAAGAGTCTGTGTATTAGTGACTAAAATGCAGAGGTGAAACTGCACAGTGAGATCCAAAAGAACTACACGTAGAAGCTGATTTTAGCCAGGACAAAAAATATGATAACTGTGCGGCTTTTCATATTTCCATGATTTATTGACGTGCTCATTCTTTACGATGTTTCATTCGATAGTGCCTACCATGGGTGCATCCTCTATTTTTTAAAAGGAAAAAGACAATTCTTCTTCCGCAAACTGCGGTTCTGTTTTTATAATCATTACCATATGTAGCGTAAGATTAAAAAAAAATGACAACGCACGCGGTGTTCCCAAGCAGTCATTAAATAAACAGATAGTACAAGATTATTAAAATAATCTTAAGAATATATTCCAAAATTTTGTGATAATCGAGAAAGCCTTAAATACGTAACATTAGAGCATAGAAAATCTACCTGACATACTTTTACCCAAATACTTTAAATCCCAAAACTGCAAGCATTTCTTAAAAGTATCCATCTCTCCAACTTCATTATAATTAAAATCAGCTGGTTATATGCACTTAAGTATTGTATATGTTATCGGAAATGTATGAAATCTAGGAATTGTATACATTTCCTAGATTTCATACACTTCCAGTATATACGTATGTAAATTCAACCATTTGTATACAAGGCATGTACATAAATTTTCATTCTTGTAAATAAAAATGTTCACTTTTGGTGTTAATTTTCCTTGTTTTTCAATAAGGCTCACTAAGATATTGGGATCCGTCAAATGGGAGGAGCCTAAAAATATGGCGCCTATTAGGGAAAATTTATCGTAGTTCCTATAGTGTACCGTGCAATTTCCAAGTTTTTAAATTACGATAAAATGATAAGTATTGACACAATATGTGATTGGGCTGACACAAAGCCTCAGAAAGGAAATTTCGTTGAAGGTGAGCGTGTTTTTAATGCCAATCACATTATAAAATTCAGAAATAACAAATTCCGTCAAGTTTACTGCCTACTTTTTACAAACTTGTTATTTAAAAAGTGATTCACGTTTTATAATTGGTGAGGTGATTCTGGGTGATTTAAGTAATATCATATCAATGACTTGCACGTGCAAAGCCGATTTACGAGTACGTTGCAAACACATTATTGCAACATTGTTGTATTGCAGCAGGTAGCTTCTTAACCTCAAAATACTTATATAGTATCATTAGAATTGTGTTAAATCAATTATACAGGAATAAATAATTTCTCACTTTATAATTTTAGTATGATTCTAGTTTTAAATATTAAGGTTACGACTGATGGTAAATACTTGCTGAAATATAATCATGTGCATTAAAATGACGTGAACAAATTTTTATTCCGGAATTCACTTCTTTGATACCTACTTCTTTCATCCAAGTTTCTATTAGTTTACTTTTTTCTCTAATTTTCCGAATATTTTCTTTACATAACGGTTAGTTTTTATTGGAAAGTAGTTAATGTAGGTGAAGAGTGAAGATCTATGTCTGAAGTGCTATTGCAGCTTTTCACTGAACATATTAACTTCTTATTTGATTTAACTTTAGAAGAAAACTTTGTCGACTCCATCAAAAAAATTTTTTACTTTTTTAACGTGTTTTGTTATTTTAATAAACAATTTTACAATTTGCGTGCACAGTTCCTCTGTAAATTTTTCCCTCATTCGAGTTATAAATTTTGCCACCAGATGGTGTATGCCCATTTGACGGATCCCAATAGTCTACTTTATTTGCGGGGGACTTTTCTCTGTAGGTTAATCATATTTCATCAATTAGTAGTAAAAGTTATACTTAAGGTCTGTTTGAAATAATTTCCTGGAAATTGTCTTTCGAGGAGCATTGATTTTTGGGGCTTTTTTCCAAGGAGAAATTTTTCCAGGACTTTTTTCGTTTCCTTCAGCGAACTTTTTTCCTAGATTGGGGTAGCATAGCTGGTTTTGCAAGTGGGCGCACAGGGGCTATAATATATTGTAGGTACCTGCGTTAGCATGATTAAAGTCTAAATTATTTAGTACTTAGGTACTTAAGTTTTGTTGTCAATTCATCATATCTTTTCTAACAAACAAATGTATAGATAAGNTTTGTTGTACGTAGTTATATATAATAGCACTTTGAAGTTTTGTAGGGTTTTGTTACATTCAGTAGGTACATTAGTGAATTAATTATATGTAGTGGGTAAAAAAAAATTAACTCACTAATGCGTTGAATTTAACTCTCTTTGAACCAAGGGCGCGGATTCGATTTCCGACGAGGGAATGACGGCAGCAACGGTTTTTCCTCATAAATTTGAGGTTATTTGTTGTGGGTAAAGTTAATTCAAAAGATTTAATTCACTAATGCAGTATTATGGCAGTTCTCAACTATTAAATAAAATCAGGAATTAACCGCTTTATTTCTTTGTATATGCGAATGAAAAAGCAACCGGCTTTTACACCCAATAGACATTGTACATAGGCTACGCCAATATTGTACAAACCACAAGGGCTCTGTACAGTGTGTATAAAATTTCATTCCTATAAATAAAATTGTTTGTTTGGCGTCGTGACGATTTTGCGCAATATCTATATTTATATGTATATATCTTATAGAGGAAAAACTTGCGTAGATTGAACAACTAAATTTATTAACAATACTTACTCAAAAATAAAAGAAATTCAACTCTACAAACTAATTTTAATTTGTGCAAAAAAACATGTGTATATTGCGAGTTCAGGTTAGACACTGCTCCTGTTTTGTCGTCCGAAATCATAAAACATTTGCCCATCGAGTTCCGTGACACAACATTGTTCATTCGTGTTAATTTTCCTTTTTTCTCAATAAATCTTTCATTTCTTTATTTTATATCTACTAATTTATAAAACATAATAAATGGCGCGGTAAACGTCATCTGTAATACAATGCTATATTTAGTGGAATTCATTATGCTGAACAAGGTCCATTTAAATAGATGGATATCTACTTATTGAACTGAATCCACGGCGATCGATCTTTTTCGATCTCATCAGCGCGTCGCAGACAGTTTCGACAGAACACTGACCACTTTGAATTTGTTTGTTCGATTCTGCACTCAGAGAAAACTGTAGAACAAACTTCTACAATTGTAGAACTTTTCATTACAAGTAGTAGCGAATATAGGGACAGAAACAAGTTGTAGTGAAAATTAATGTAATATTGTAATTACTCTATTGTCTACAAACTGTTTGTCTCTCTACCACAACGTTAAAGAATATGTACTACAAGTTTCTCTTAAAAATTACTTTTCATTGTAGGATATTTCAATACAATAATTAGAAAAAAATTATACAAAATTGTAGAATATTTCTCTACAACAATTAAGAATGAATTATACAATATAGTGTTACGCATCTTTACAAAAAGTAGTTGACTTTACCATTGCATTGCAGTACATTTGAAAATATATTGTAGTGGGTATTTCTAGAATTGTGTAGTCTACCTTTGGGTTGTAATGATGTATTAATCACTACAATTATTGATTTTATTTTTAATCAATTTAATCTCACCAGAAGCTATAATGAATATGTAGAAAAGTGTACAAATAAAACAATCAGTTATTTAAATCATGTATTTAAAAAAGCATAAAACATAATAACTTAACTTATAACAAGGAACAAAAACTTGAAAGCTTATTACAAAGTAGACGTCCTTTTCTGAAAATAAATAATAAATACTTCTACCCATTCTGTTTCAAGTAAATGACTTCTATCGAATTCATTCATCAGCTAAATCTTGAAAACCCCACTCAGACAATTTTCCTCTTGTAAAAGCATCCATAATAATGAGCAACAGGCTGTTAAAAAAATAGATTTCAGATGAACGTTAAAAAGACGGATATGTTTCTATTATCCTGTAAAATTGATAACTTTTTTTTGTAATTTTTCCTTTGTCAAATGTCTCGCCTCGCTAGGTGCAATTGAAAGGTTCAATTATTAATTTTACTGCAATTAATAAACTTACCGTACTTAACAAGAACGAACAGATCAGTAGAAGCCACTTAACTAACACTAACGCGTAGTAACACCATACAAGCGAAGAAACTTATTGCACAATATTAGCAAATATTACATACGAGATCACACCCTACTACGGTTCTAGATATGTTTGCACTGAGTCAGAACAAAAAACTGAAACGCAATAAATATTTAATAAAAATTGCTAATTTTTTCCTTATATTTTCTACAAAATTTGTTTAACCTTTCTACAATTTATAATGAAATTCACAAAGTTGTTGTCGTAAATATTTCATTCAAATTGTAAGAAATTTGCCTGAGCCCCTGTCGATATTTCTCCTACAATTTACCACTACAATTTTATAGTCAAATTTAAGTTTACCGTTAGTTAAACGTACTACAAACTTGAGTCGCATTTTCTACAAAACGACCTCTACAACGTTATAGGAATTTTTCTTACAACGTTTTTCTGAGTGTGGTAACGTGCCTATCACGTAGTGGTGAACTACGCCGTGGATTCAGTTCAGCAGGTAGATATCCATCTATTTAAATGGACCTTATTGAGCATAATGAATTTCACTAAATGTAGCATTGTACTACAGATGGCGTTTACCGCGCCATTTGTGGTATTTTATAAAACGCACTGTTAAGATAGCAGGTAAAAATTGGTCTGTGTTCTGTTGAAACTGTCTGCGCCGTGCTGATGAGATCCAAAAAGATCGAAATCGCGATCGGCGTCTGGCAGTTTCGACAGAATACAGACCACTTCGAATTTGTTTGATCTACTAATTTATTTGCCGGGGCTTTTTTTGGAGGAGAAATTTTCCGAAGCTTAGGTGGATATAAAAAAAGGGAATGAAACGTATTCTCAATTTTTTGTACATATTTTGTATATATTATTGTGTAATAATTTTTCATGTTCTTGTGCCTGTGTAAATATTGTAAATATTTCAGTCCTTATCTTGTACTTGACTTTGTTTCGTTGCAATCAGAATTCTATTATTCCGTTATCGCTATCTTTAAGTAGAATTTCATCGTCGTTCATACCTATATGCATCCCTTACTAATAGATGATTTTATCTCGCTTACTTTTACCTTAAATTCTGTTCTATTCAATTCTAGCTTATTGTAGTAATCAAAATCCTCACAATATCGTGGTTAGATATTTGACATAATTTTATTGACTTATACGAGTAATTTTGCAAATTGATTTAAACTCTACAGCTCCAGACCATGCTCTAAATCCAAACCACGAATCCTCACTGTACAAGTTTGTAACAATTAATGCTCCTATTTGTTTAATATTATATGAATTAATTTCAAAATCGTTTAATACATCTATAGGCAAATTGAAGCAAATTTGGACGAGGTGTATACTGTATAGTAAGAAGAAGTAATTCATATGTATAAAAGAAAGTCGTTTTAGTTACACTATTTATAAGTTAAGAACGGCTGAACCGATTTGGCTGAAAACAGATGGAGAGGTAACTTAGAAGCAGGAGAGGGACATAGGATACTTTTTATCCCGTTCCCGTGAAAAAAAAGTCGCATAAGAAAACGCAACTCATAGCAAAACGAAAAATTTATCAGTCAAAACATCAGTCTAGCCGTTCATTTGTTAAAAATGGTATAACCAAACGCAACAGACATGGAATAACAAAACGCAACTGACAGCTAAACGCAATGTTGTCTATGGTTTGTATCGTGTTTTATTTATAGTCAGATTTACCTGAAACTTGGCTTTAATGCTCTTCCATGTAAAATTAGTGACTCGTACATACCTATTTCAACATTTTACAAAATTATACCTCTTTAGGAAGCTGAAAGGGGTTTGCAAAGGTTGCATGTTTCTTTTTGGTCTAATTTACTTGAAACTGGTTAAAACATTCAATCTCTATTGGGGGAGGGGTGAGTGGTGAGGAGGAGTTGCAATGTTTAAATGAAACATATATTATTTGTAGTCAGATTTATTTGAAACTTGGTCTTAATGGTCTCTCATTTAATTTCTAAAAGATCTATTTCGACATTTTAAAAAATTCAACCTCCAAAGGGGGGGGGGGATAAAAAGGTGTTGTAATTTTTGTTTGGGACATACTTTATTTGTGATTGAATTTACTTGAAACTTGGTATGTATGGTGTTTGATATTATTAATCAAATGAAAAGAGGTTGCAACGTTTCCATGGGGTATATTTTGTTTGTACTCGGATTTACTCGAAGGTTGCTCATTGTTGAAATCAAGCAAATACGTGTTTTGGCAGTTTTTAAAAATCAACCCTTAAGGAATAAATGTTGTTGCTACGTTTGTATTTGAAATCTAAGATAGTGACATTACATAAAATTAAAACGTTGTAAGGTTGAATTGGGAGTTAAAAGGTTTTACGGAGAAACAGTAATAATTTCTGCGAGCGAACCCGCGGGAAAAAACTAGTTTTAAATAAAAAGATTCGCATCCATTACCTCCTTCACTTTTCATTCTCTGTACCGAGGACACCTTAAAGCTTCTAATTTTGATAAAGGTGTAAATAATACACATAATAATGTTTAATATTTATATTATCTTGCAATATACATCTATAAATATAATTGGCTTCCATAAACAACCCCCCATTCAGAGCGGGGCCCAAGTCGCCCCTTAAGGGAATCAATCCGCCCTCCGATTTATCTATCTGCTACGTTCGGGTGACAATTCGACCTCGCCCTGTAATTATGACCTTGTCGGTTATCGGATTTTTTGTGAAAACTTTTGAAGTGAAACTTCTTTGGGCTCGATGCGAGTAAAATATCAAGGCAATGAAACGACACGTTTTGCAACGTTCTGTCTCGCGACGCGATAGGCTATGAGAATAGAAAGGCGCGCATGCGCATATCGGTATTACAGTCGACTATTAGTGACCGATATCTCATATATTATAGTATACTGTATATTCACTATACTATTGGGATCCGTCAAATGGGCATACACCATCTGGTGGCAAAATTTATAACTCGAATGAGGGAAAAATTTACATAGGAACTGTGCACGCAAATTGTAAAATTGTTTATTAAAATAATAAAACACGTTAAAAAAGTAAAAATTTTTTTGATGATGGAGTCGACGAAGTTTTCTTCTAAGGTTAAATCAAATAAAAAGTTAATATGTTCAGTG
>NW_020438908.1:20547-28885 GCF_000699045.2 Agrilus planipennis | reverse complement strand
TATAATCCGTACAGTACTGCACGGAAAAATTGACCATTTTATCCACTACAATTGCATTGCTCAAATGTGCTGTTATTGGTACCATTTACTACTGAAAATATCAACGAGATGTTTATTTATATTTGAAGACATATTAAAGGCTTTAACGCTTGTTTTCGACTCTGCACTACTATTCATGATTGAACAAAACTTTTGGCAGGTACTGTATGAAAAAGTATGTTTAATGAAGAGTCGAGAGTATAATGAACTTTTTTCTCCCTACCTACGATTTTGCCAGCGCACATCGAAGACATTGGAATCGCTAGAGAAAGTAAATGAAATATACGTAGCAGTATATTTGATTTTCCCGTATTTTTTGCTAAATAATAACAATTTTTTTTAGTTAAAAACAGCTGGTAAGGTGTTACATAACGTTGGAAGGGGGAGAGGATAAAGCAAAACGTTATAAATGGAAAAAGGGGGGAGAAGATCGTCAGAAACTGCCTTATGTATTATTTGAGCTACTTCCTATATATCTTATTTCTATATGGTTATATTACACGTAACATCTAAATTGAATCGAAATTAATATAAAACTCATTAATTATACCCCTTTCATTGTCCAAGAAGACTATTGATTTATTTATTTGACTTGACTTAGCCAATGAAATAAAGGAATGGAATCAGTCGACTTTACTGGATCATTGGAAATCAGAAGGTGGTGATAACCTGTCATTCAATAATAGACACGTTACAATTCTTCTTTACTTAACGTTTGACGCTAAAAGCATTGTTCAACGATCATAGACAAAAAAAAAACTTTTGGGTGTTTCATTTTTTGGCGCCTCTTTTTACAATAAGCCATATCTTCCTATTTGCTCAAGACATATACAAATATACTTACATGGAGTGCTATTACCTGCCAAAACCGTTGTACTGCACGTCCGTTTAATAGGTGGCACCATTCAAAATCTCGGTCGGTGGAAACAGCGATTTAAGCCCATAATTTGTAAATTTTTCATAAGTAGTTTTAACTACAGTGTTGGTTATAATTTTCTTTAAAAGCAGTAATCAAAAGTTGCATTTAAATGGTGAGATTTAAGATAATTTACATTTATGTGTAAGCAATTAGAGGTAGTGTTGGATGCTTTGATTATTTTGAATGTAATTCATTTCGTGACTGAAGGTAGTCCAAATCATTAAGAGTTTCAAATAGGCTAGCAGGCTGTGCCAAACAATATTCCTTCGTGTTGTTGAACATCTTACGAATGTTTTCCAACATATCAACTTCAGTATTTCTTGTAGCTACCATATTTTTTCACGAAGCTAATCTAAACTATCGGCACGTTCGTTTCTGGTTGTGCCGATAAATTATTTTCGGTGTTGTATCCCAGTCTCAAAAGGTTAACGCATTTGTCTGAATTTAGATTGCTGATAATAAAAATAGGACCTAATAAGAGAATTTCCTAAAATAAAGCGTAAATGTAAGGGTTCCTAATTGCGTTTGGATGTAAGGAATGTAACTAAATTATTTTTGCAATTGTTATTTTTTTATTGACTGTTTATTTTACATTATGTTTTACGTGTACGACTTATCTTACTATTTATCAATTTTCGTCATATGTATGTATGAACGGATTTTAAAAGGTTTTTGTATCTACAATTCATATATTTTAAGGTTTAATTCTCATTCTCCATGTACAATACAAAAAGGAGGATAGGACTTTGGTAAATAACTAAAAATTATGTTGGTTACACTTAATTATTGACTTGTCGATACTGACTCGTGACTTATATGACTTATACATGCTTATGGTCTGGAACAGCGATTCTCAACCTGTGAGGCGCGCCCTCCATACATCCATATCGATAAAAAATGAGAAACATTAAAAAATTACTGTAGTTGTTAGGCTTTCACGACCGGCGTATATCGATGCGGTGTTTTCTTCTGGGTTTTTTGGCCGTGGTCCGTGGAATTTTATTTTTCCAAACGTTTCTCCTTTCTTTGCTGACGGCATCTCCAGTGGTGAATGGGCAGGTGCTGAGTCGCAACTGATGCAGCACCCGGAAGAAAACGCCGCATCAATTAAAAAATTTACTGAAATTAAATGTCAATTTATTTACCTATTTGTGGTAATTGCTAACGTTTATTTTCAAGATAGAAGTATAGATTTAGCGCCAAACTAAAAGAATCCAAGATTAGAATTACGACACTATTCCTCCAAAAATTATTTTATGAGTGGAGTGGCGATGAGAATTGTGATTGAAAACTGGGTCGCAAATACCAAAAGGTTGAGAAACGCTTGTCTAGAAGCTACTGACGCCTTACATTTAGTTCCTTCTAAAACATCGTCAACACGTGCTCTGTATATTCTAAAATTGGTTTCGTTCGGCGACAGTGTATTTGTAAGCATATTTTGAAATCTGTCTGAAACGAACCACAGTTCGTGCAAACCTAACGAAGGATTGTTAATGACCTGTTAATAAAAAGAAATATTAATTATGTTGGTCCTGCATTAAATAAAGTTCAAGGTAACTAAGGATTGGAAGGTTTTTATTTTTGAAGAACCACCTTTTGCCTCTATTTGGTATGCTTTTTCAAGGTAGGTTCTTCAGTTATGTAAGAAAAAGTTCCAAATAGTTCGGTGCTTATAACTACTACTTATATTGAAATAAGCATTGATTTAAACAGCTCAATTATAAATAAAATAATAAATAATTAAATATGTAGTTAAAAAGTAACACTGACTTAGAGACAGCACGAATATAAATAAAATAATAAGTTAAAGTATAATTATAAACCAAGAGGCTGCAATAAAAGACAATACTCTATAGAGCACAGAGCGTTCGAAATGTGGTGTTACAGGCGAATGATTAGGATATCGTGGATTGAGAAGGTTAGAAATGAAGAAGCATTAGAAAGAATAGCATAACAGAGAACTCTATGAAAGTCAATTAAAAATAGGCGAGATAGGATAGTAGGACACTTTCTTGGGCATGAAGGTCTAGTCAGAGACATATTAGAGGCAGAAACGGGAGTTAGGAAGGGTAGAGATTAGATTATTGTTCGCAAATAGTTAAGGATGTGCATTGTTCTAGTTTTAGAGAAATGCGAAGATTAGCTCAGGATAGGAAAGAGTTGAGGAAAGTGTCCAACCAGTTTTAGGACTGACGGCCTTATAATGATGAACCTGTATATTTTCTCATATTTAATTTCTTCGTTTAATTTTGGGTTGTTAAATGTTAACAGTTCCCTATACCTATCTCGAGTGGCTGCTTAAATGAGACTAAATAGCATCTAAACCATAAAATGTGTACGTTGTTCAAAGCCGGAAATATCGAAACCTACTTTTGAGAATCTTACAAGACGAATAGCTTTTTATTTAAAAAAGAATAATCCATATTAAATGATACCCTTCCACGCAAAATTAAAAACACTTTCTACTGATATAAGACCCTGAATATAAAATAATCGACATTTTCTGGAAAACTTTTAGAGATATATATTTAAAATCTTATATCAATAGCAAGGACTTCTAATTCTGCATCGAACGTCATTACTATACGTAACGAAAACGTAACTCACTCTCCGACCATACGAAGACACCCCTCCCCCACCTGACGAGTCACGTAGTATAGGTACGTTCCCTAATATGGGTCATTCCATTTGAAAAAAAAATTATTCGTTTTTTAAGATTGTCAAAAGTAGGTTTCGACATTTCCGGTTCTGAGTATCGTAGACATTTTATCCATAGCAAAGAAGATACGGTAATTCATGCTACAACGAACAACCCAAACGGCAGGTTTTTAGCTGATTATCGTATTTTTTGTTCTCAAAAACAGCTGAATATCTCAAAAACTACTTCAAGAAGGTATAGCGAACTGTTAACCATGTCGACCTAAAATTATACAAAGAAACCAAAGAAGATTTTGATAGATTAAAATTATTTCAATATAATATAGTGTGTAAAAAATTTGTTCAAATGAGATGTGGAGGCTTTTGAAAGTTCAACCCTTAATTGCTATACGTATGGTTCAATTTTCTTTTTGACTTAACTTACCTTAATTCCAGTGATAAATTGGAGTGACGTCTCGTTATAATAAATTGTATCTATATTTTCTGGGCCATATTCGGTAGCAGTATTCCAACAATTTAATGTTGTTTCGTGCGCTAAACCAAAGTATGAAATTCCGTCTTTGTCGATGGCTTCGGATGCGCTTTGAGATGGTCTTCTTCCTCGGTATGTCTGAAGTATGAATCATATTGCCACATTTGTTACTAATAATATTTTGTAGACTGAAGCGTTTACAATAAAGAAACATTATTCAAAAATAAGTAAATATTTGTTATGCAATACAATATACCTAGCGCAATTAGTTAAACATGAAATCCTTTTGATTTGGTTGCGATTCTACACAAACAAATTTTTAGTAGTATTTGTTCCGGACTCCGGATAGATCCTTAGCTAAGTGTTGTTTGGGGGGGGGGACTGATTACCCAACTGAAGTTTTACACACACACACGCACGCACGCATCCACGGAAGTTTGGTTTGAATTGGAAAGCATTTATCAATCCAAAGGACCCGCACGAAGCCACATTGTAGAATGAAGATTCGGGCTATAGGGCCGTGGTCTAAGTGAACTATTCCGTCCAGACGTTTCGTCAGCTACTGCGGCTGACATCCTCAGTGGTATTGCTGCGTTGACAACGTGAACGTAGATTATATCTCGATGTCTCGACAGCGACTGGAAATATAATCTACGTTCACGTGGTCAACGCAGCACTACCACTGAGGATATCAGCCTCAATAGCTGACGAAACGTCTGGACACAATAGTTCACTTAGACCACGGCCCTGTAGCCCGAATCTTCATTCTACTATTGATTCCGGCCGTGAAAGCCTTTGTTCTTAAAAAGTCACATTGTTAAACCAATTAAATCTTCAAAGATTAGAAGAAAACGGCGATGTCAAAGAGCACCTTACCAAATTTTTCGATGCAGTGGATAGATTAGAAGAGATGGGAGTTTGTACAGACAACGGCTTGCTCTCAATTATGTTATTATATATAGTCTTCTTAAGAAATTTGAAAATTTCCGATGTGCAATTGAATCCAGAGAATGGTTACCTACTCCCGAAGCTCTCTGTATAAAAATTGTAGATGAATATGAAGCTCGTCAACATGATGCCCACGGGTCAACTCAAGGTGCATTACAAAAGTCGATCGAGCCTAATAAAATGCAGTTCAAATTTCGTTGCCACAAATGTCGAAAAATTGGACATAAATCTGCTGAGTGCACTGGACCCAAGAGAACCTAGAGAGGGAACAATGTCGACGTCACATATTTCACTACTCAAGCAAACCGAGTTTCTAACGCCTCAACGCCTGGACATCTCACCTATGTAAAGACCCTGAATTTAACGAAGAAAGACGTCGGTGACGTGAATCTGACAATGGAACAGCCAAAATTCTTAACGAATCGCCAAAGACAATTACAGAAATTACATTGCCGAATACGTTACATATTCCCAAATTAAAAACGAACTTAATGTCAGTTTCCAAGATTACCAACCGCGGATTCAAAGAATCATTCAAAAGAAATAGAGTAGAAGTACTAGATGGTGCTGGAAACGTTAAAACGACGCCCAAACGTATCCGATACTTATATTATGTGCGCGAATACCGCGAACTGAGGCCCAAAAGCGCATCGTTTACTACGGATTCTACAGTTCCACAGCTATCACTCAATGAATGACATAAAAGAAGGGGGCATCTCAACATAGGAGACTAAAAGAAAACCTCAAGAAACGGTCTACTCACTGGAATAAATATCGAAGAAAAAGACGTCGACTTAAAGTGCGAGAACTTCAAAGGAAAACTATTGCGACCCCCTTTTTCAAAACATCATGGGAAAGCACCTGAAGTCCTAGAAGTCATTCACACTGACGTATGCGGTAATATGCAGACGGAATACATGGGAAAGGCATGATTCTTCGTTACATTCACTGACGAAGCTACGCGTTTGAGTCAAGTTTGTTTTATTAAGTCTAAAGACGAAGTCATTAATAAATTTATCGAATTTAAGGCAAAATTCAAAGCGACAATGGTACCGAATATGTGGACAGAAAATTCAATAAACTGTTAAAGTCATCAGAAATAACAAGAAGACTATCAGTACACTACCACCCACAACAAAATGGAACTTCCGAGTGCAGAAACCGAACTTTGCTAGATATGTCGTGATGTCTACTCATACAAGCTAATTTACAACCGAGCTCCTGTGCCGAAGCGGTCAACACCGCGCACTATTTGCGCAATCGCAGTCCGACTATCAGCCTAAATGATAAAACACCCTACGAAGCATGGTATAGTAACCCGCCGAATGTGTTTCACTTGGGGATATTTGGTTGCAAGGTGCATTATCTCGACTCGACTGTCGAAAAGAACAAGTTCAGATCCCCTACAAAGGAAGGTATATTGGTAGGATATTCAGAGACTTCGAAAAGCTACAGGATTTGGAGCCTGATCGAGGAAAGAGTTCAGATTTCCCATGACGCTAAATTCATGGATATGAATACACATGATTCCAAATTCGAAATAAAGAACCATGAACCCAACGTAGTTGAACATTGTATATCGAAAAACTTACATGGAATATTTCTGGGGATGATTGGGGATTACTCTCAAACCTGGTACGATTTCTGAGATCTGACGTGTAAACAAAGTTCTCAGTGATACTGGACATGGCGTGATAGAAAAGTATCCTATCACTTCCGGGTTTGTAAGGTGAAAGATCCATGCCCAATATTCCATCCAATAACTCGAAGCTAGTTCCTGAAAAAAAGTTTACAAATGACTGTCTTATATTTCTGCTGCTCTATTCACCCATTTTATTAAATTAAGTGGCTACATTAGTAATGTGAAACTGCAGTACACACTCAACTGTATATCAAACTTTCCATTAAATATAATTTTCATTAATTGTTTCAATTTTGTTTTTCGCCATTGAAGATGTGGGGTGTAAATTTCTTACCTTGAATATCATAGGTTCCAAAGTTAGGGTCAGGATACATTGTTTCGTCAGTTGCTCTCCATGAAACTCCCAAGGTTGGGTTGTAGACAATGATGGAAAATGCTAGAGCATCTGCGACATACACCATGGTGTCGTTGCATTCTTCATCTCGCACATCTACAATCGGAGTTACGAAAAGTGATCTGTACTCGTATTGACTAGAGGGTATTTCGTATCTATATAGCAATGTATCCTAAAAATAAATAATATTTTTGTCATAATTAAGACAATACCATTTTGTTGTTCCAATATATCAAGATTGATATACTTGATAATAAGCTACTTCGGTGCAAACTGAATCACTTGGTATACTTACTGTTTCCAAGTCAAATGCTAATATTTGCGGGGGACAAATCTGCCCGTTGTTTCTATCTCCTGAATCAAGTAACCATAGTCTGCCGCATTCGTCAATCTAAAACAATATGATAATATCAGCTATTTTATATTGCATCCGTAGCAAATGTCAATGACAGGAATAGCTTTACCTCTGGAACGTTAGACGTAGATGATATTCTAGTGGGGATAGTCAATTTAGATATCATAGTTTTGTGAAAACATGATGGAGTATACAAACTGACTCTCCATTTTTAGAAAGCAACTTTAAATCCGAATCTTCAACTACAGGTATAATTAACAATTATTTTCAGCTAACTGGAAGTGGGTGAAATACTGTCAAAAGTTATTTAATAAAATAAGCGAATCTGTTTCATTTAGAGTGCATTATTAGTTTACGTATAATTATTATCAATACAATTAAGAACCCTGTGGTGAATTTACTTGTACAATACGAGCCCCATTTGAGAAACAACACAAACACAAACGGCAAACTACATTCTTGTATGTCTACTATTAATGTTTAAGCAATAATCAATAAAAAGAATTAATGGCCATTTTCACATTTAGTCAGTTACAAATATTTAAACATATATTTTATTACAAGTTGTATTTATTCATAAATTTTACTTCGATCGTGTGTTCCATAACACACGCCCCCCCCCCTTTTGAAGTGAAACTTCTTTGGGCTCGATAGGAGTAAAATCTCAAGGCCATGAAACGACACGTTTTTCAACGTTCTGTCTCGCGACGCGACGATAGGCTATGAGAATAGAAAAGCGCGCATGCGCATATCGGTATTACAGTCAGCTGTTTGTGACCGGCATCTCATACTGTAGTGCTAAATTAATTTTTTGGTTATATCTGTGAAATTGTATTAGAGTAAGTGTATTACAGTAAATGTTTATTTAACAACAATTAATATTTATTTAAGAGTGAGTATTAAAGAGAATA
>NW_020438908.1:1892-19828 GCF_000699045.2 Agrilus planipennis | reverse complement strand
ATAATAATTTAATTAATATATTATCACAATTTTATTGGAACAGTTAAATCAATGTTTTCTATCATTTTCTTTTCCTGGACAACCTCTCTGGAATTAAGTCTTTATTCAGTGTGCGAATTATGAAAAATACTCGTGGCCTAAAGAAAAGCTTCTTTGTCCTTTCATCACATTCAACTTCATTATTCTTCTAGAAAGTTTTTTAATGCAGTTGTAGTGTCTCATATGACGATCTTTTGATTCACTATCAGGAATACGGATTCCAGTTGTTCCATGATCTTTATAAATGTATTTGATGATTATTTAGACTCCCTTCGCTTACATTATCTGCTCACAAACACGCGAGCTGTTTCAATATTAAATCGAGCAATGTTTACAAGTGTTAATCCAAGTTTTAAAATGCTTTTGCTTGATTTATCGAAGCTATTCGATTGATTCACTGATTAGAAATCAATATTTTGACAATCGCCCAAATACCTTCTAAATCCTTTTTTTGATTTTGTAGAAGCCATATTAGAGATATTGATCTATTGATAACGGGTTTATTGGAAAAATCCAACGGTACGACACTTAAGTGTTGTGGTTGTCAACTAATATTGACTTAAAAAGTGATGAAAAGTCCAAGGAAAAAAATATTATCTGTTCGGTTTTTGTAGTTTCTTTTGGAAAAAAGAAAATTCGAATACTTAGGAACTACTCTGATACTACTATTTTATTTTTGTTATATTGATTTTTTATTCATGTAAGGGTAAAATGCATATTGTTTGATTTGAAAGTAAATTTGTCAAATTCCCACCATACGGGAAAGTGATGTAAAATTGTTTGTTCATTTGTTCGAATCTGGAAATGACCGCTAGTCATCAATTAACTATAATATCCTTGATAATCCTATATAAACAGATTATTCCCATTTATTAAATTCGTATTTGGAAACCTAAGTCTCTATTACTCACTAGCCACTAACAATATCAGGAAAAAATTCATACAAGCTATGAATTAATCATTCACCTGAATAAACCGTCAACATCACCGACCCGCCATTCCTGAATTCCTAACCTGACAGCAATTCAAGCTTCTCATTTCCCGAAAATTAGATAATTCCATGTTCTTAACTATTTGCAACCAGTAGTCTTATCTAGGTCTTTATCTGCATCCAGTTATTCCTGTTTCTGTCTGCCTAATTAACTGTTAATGCTTTCCTTCCATTTTATTAGCGTCATAGTTTAACTAATCAATCTTAATAGATACTGTTAACTACAATCTGTCTTTCTTGAAATGACGGCTGAAGTAGTAAAAGTGTGACCAGGTAATCGCCTGTGTCTTTGCCTACTTTGGCGCCATTAAACCAAAACTCGTTTGGTAGTTGTCAACCACTTGCACGTATGAATCTAGTTAGAAAACTTTTACAACCGTGTTTTCAAAGCTGTAAGATAGACACAATAAAAATTATTCATTGTCCCTTAATATTCTCACTAAAGGTTCGGATCGTTCTCTTTATGAGTGCTGATGTCAGTCATTCGACCAAAGAAGCTAATAAATTTCTTCAGCATTATTGCTTCAACCTCCACTTTAAGATAGACATTAAAAAATAGAAGTAATGATAATAGTGTGTGAAAGAACATCATCAATACTTAATTAATCTATAGCGTTAAAAATTTAACTTTAAGAAATGAGTGCGCTTACATCCATAATAGACATCTACGTCAAGAGGCGCGGCACGTCCCGGTACGAAAATTCCATTGTCGATGTCCTGTTGTCTTGCATTTTCGGAAGGATAATCGAATTCTAACTGAGTCCAACTAAAAATTTCACTTATTCCTTCTGCAGAGCGACTTGGAACACTTCCTGAAAGTTTCCAGGTAGATGAACATATACCCAACATTATACACAGCCATTTGGACCCTGAAATTAAAAACATACACACTTATATAAATTATTTTCTTGAGAAATAAATACGTATGCAGTGTGGCGGAGAAATGTATATATTTTAGTAAATATTATTTCTTAGGCATTCTTTTTCATTCAAATTTATTTCACTTCAAATATTATTTCAATTATTATCGAAAGTATTGGGAATTTTCGGTTCCTCGACATCTGTTATATTATTAATTAATTTGAAGTCAACATCATCATGAGGTCGTCACTCCTAAGACTAGTTGGACACGCACCTCCACTCCTTCTTATCCTGAGCTAATCTTCGCATTTCCTTAAAACTAGAACATCCCACGTCCTTAACTATTTGTGAACAGTAATCTAATCTAGGTCTACCTCTACTCCTCTTAACTCCTATTTCTGCCTCTAATATTACTCTGACTAGACCTTCATTCCTGAGAAGGTGTGCTACCAACCTATCTCGCCTATTGTTTATTGACTCCCATGTCCTCTGTTCTTCTAGTCTTTCTAAAACGTCTTTATTTCTAACGGTATCCTCATCATTCGCCTATAACGCCACATTTCGAACGCTTCCAAGCTTTTCTTTTCCACCGCGTCCACCGTCCATGTTTCTCACGCGTACAGTGTCGCACTCTAAACATACACTTTTAACAATCTTTTTCGAATTTCTAAATTAACGGTTCGTGAGCCTAGAAGTTACTCCTTTTTATTGATGATAACTCGACCCTGCGCTATCCTCTGCTTTATATTCCTACTACTCCTTCCGTCCTGACTTATCTGACATCCTAATATATACCTAAAATCAGGTACTTCTTCTAATCTATCTTCTCCTATCTTTACATTCGGTCTTTTCCTACTTTTTTTTCTTTCCTTGCATACCAGTATTTTTGTTTTACTTTTATGTATTTTTGAACAGTACTGTTTTGTCAATTTGAAATCATGAAACTTATATTTTATATTTTGCTGTATTATTTTAGCGCATTTTAAATTAATAAGTAAGCAAAACGATGTTTAGTAATTGACATTATTATATTTGTAACAATTTAACTACTTTTGTGTAATTACGAACTGAACTGAAAATAGTATAAAAACCATCATTATCATAAAATAAAAAAAAGTAAGCTGAAATATAATAAGCGTATGTACTTACAAACAATAGTCTTGGCTGATCTAATCATTTTGAATTACAGATGACAATCCACTCGCGAAATGATAAAGCAATAATTTTTCATGCACTCGAAACTTTAGCGCTACAACAGCGTTTTTAAAATGTGGAATGTATGAATTCGAATTCATTTTTATATTGTTTGCAGGGTCAGGGACGTAGCCAGATTTTCTCCTGGGCAGAAAAAGTAGAGAATACTGAGGACCGCATGTTTGTTTCCTCTCCTGTTGCGAATACAACTTTTTACCGCCGTTGGCCAGGATGTGAATATTTTTGGGGTAAGTAATTTAGCAAGCATGTTCATCGGCTGGAAAGTCCTAAAACTTCTCAATTGGGACAAAATGATAATTAACCATTTTTTTTATTCACAGACTGGTCAAACTATTCCCCCATTATTTTCGATCGTCCAAAAAGGCATGCTTGCTTTACCATAGACCATATTTCTTATAAAATTTAAGACATTGTTTTATTAATTATTAATAGTGGTCAATGTTAATATGCAACATCAACTTGAAATCACTACAAATTTATTTGTCATCTCTCGCAGCTTAGTTGGTCAGAACATTGGTGGGTAAAGCCAAAGATCCCGGGTTCGATTCCCGGCGGGGAGTTGACAGCAGCAACAAAATTATTTTCCTCATTAATTTGAGGAAATTCGTAGTGCTTCAAAATCGAAAAATGATTTCAAGTTGATGTTGCATCTTATAAAAATACCATTCCTTGCTGTCACTACCGTCTACATATTTCTAAAAATAAATTTTACGACTTATTATAGTAATTATCTCATCTTTAAGTAGATCCTTTACTGCCACTTGTTTCTATTATGGTATTATCACTTCCTGCTTAGTTTTTAATTTGGGAGGGGGGGGTTAACCCAATAACGCCCCCTCTAGATGCCCACCTAAAATCCGGCACTCGGCACATCTCTACTTTATTCCTTTATTCAAAGTATTAGCTGTTCTGACATGACTCCGAAACGTATATTCCATTAGTTTGGACAACTAATGGAATAAAATAATTCGAAGTGGTCTGTATTCTGTCGAAACTGCCAGACGCAGATCGCGATTTCGATCTTATTGGATCTCATCAACGCGTCGCAGACAGCTCCGATAGAACCCAGACAAACTTTTACCAGCTGTATTAACAGTGCGTTTTAGAAAATACCACAAATGGCGCGGTAAACGCCTATATAGACCACTTCGAATTATTTTATTCGATTATGGTAACATGCCTGTCATGTTGAAGTTAGCTACGTCGGGATTCGTTTCAGCAAGTAGATTTCCATACAAATGGACCTTGTTGGAGCATACGTAATCATAAAAATGTAGCATCGTACTACAGATGGCGTTTACAGCGCCATTTGTGGTATTTTCTAAAACTAATGGAATGTCTTTCTGAACGAAAGAAAGCAATAAATAAAGTTGAAACTTCATCAATCACGGGAATTTTAATCGAGCAAATAATTGGTAATAATAACTAACACTACTTAAATTAAAGTAAACATTCAAACTGATAACCGTTAATCTCTGTTAATTTTAACAACTAATAAATGAAAATGAATTATATGACACTTTTAATTGACGATGAGAGATTATCACACCACAAAAAGGAATTGTAACGCGAGTATGTAACAAGGTCAACAAGTAATACTTTAAACAAGATCCGAATTTTGTATCGAGTATTTAAGTATTTACTTCATACTACGTAATAAAACGTAATAATAAATTTTAAGGACAAGCGAGAGATAAAAAGAAATTATCGCGAAAAAATAGTGTACGTATAAAATCTCGTTTCATGTTTTAAAAAAGTTCTGATTTTATTTTATACAATACTCTTATCAAATTTGAGCTTTTTCTCTTTATAGCTAGATATTAAATACATAAACGTTTAAGTTAAAATCCTTTTACAAGAGAATTTAATACAGTCGAACCTGGATAATAGTCAGGTCCCGTCATTTTCAGCCCCGAAAACCTCTATGAGTGACCGTGTGAGTACGTCTCTTAGAAAGAGTCATTTTTCACTTCTAGACCTCTGTAAACGAGACTATTTACAATTACTAGACATTTGCAGCACACTTGTGGCAGAGAAGAGAGACTAGTATAGAAGTCCAATTCAAATGGAGGACTCAAACGTGAGTAAGAAATTCTAAATAGAACCAGGGGATGGCGTTGCTATGAAAATGAGCGCCTCAACGCTGTATTGAGTTGGAGCAAAGAGTGAACGCAGTAATGGCAGGGGTAAATAGTAGAAGTGGTGGGATCATAGAACGCATAAGTCTTTTTCCTTTGCTGTTGTAAGCCAAGTTTGTAAAGAAAAAAAAANCAATCTATTAGTGAATTGATTTTTTGAATTAATTTTACCGACTACATATACAGAAATAATCGTTTGGGAAATAATTAGGAGATATAGCAGGTCATTTAATATTGAATCCCTTTCGTTCATAATACGACTGGGAAATGTAAACTTACGAACCGCTATCGCATTATGAGCGGGAAAATCGCCTTGTTGATACCAAACTTCACTAAAATTGGTATTATGCAAATCTTTAAAGCACTGAAATAAAATCCTCTCTCAAAAGGTTAATGTATTTGTCAGAATGTACGTTTCTGTTAATAAAAAGACGACCTATAGGAAAATTTCCTAAAATTCCAATCCGTACATTGACATTTCGAAAATTCTATGTAGCGAAATACACACTGTGTAAATGTATGGATTTCTAGTTGGCAAGGCAAAAAGGGAAGTAGTAAATAATTGCCTCTGTTCTCCTATTCTTTCTAATACCTCTTCATTTCTAACCTTCTAAATCCACGGTATCCTCATCATTCTCAGCACATTTCAAACGCTATATTAATTTGAAATTTTTTTTCGTTTTTTTATCCACTACAAACTGTTGTCACACCCCCGCCGGGAATCGAACCCGGGACCTTTGGCTTTACGTTATCTCTTGTAGCTTGCTGGTCAGAGCATTGGTGCGTAAAACCAAACGTCCTGGGTGCGATTGAGTCTGTTGCGAAAAACATAATGAGTAAATGTAAGGATTCCTAGTTGGCTACGGATGTAAAGCGGGTACTAAATGATTTTTGCGGTTGTTATTTTATTTTAATTTATTTTGCAAGAAGTTTTACATATACAACTGATCTTACAATTTATTGATTTTCTTGAGATACCANAAAAGGGAAGTAGTAAATAATTGCCTCTGTTCTCCTATTCTTCCTAATACCTCTTCATTTCTAACCTTCTCTATCCACGGTATCATTCTCCTGTAACACCACATTTCGAACGCTATATTAATTTGAAATCATTTTTCGATTTTTTATCCACTACAAACTTCCATAGATTAATGAGGAAAAATATTTTTGTTGCTGTTGTCACACCCCCGCCGGGAATCGAACTCGGGTACTTTGGCTTTACGTTATCTCTTGTAGCTTGCTGGTCAGAGTATTGGTGCGTAAAACCAAGGTCTGTTGCGAAAAACATTATGAGTAAATGTAAGGATTCCTAGTTGGCTACGGATGTAAAGCAGGTACTAAATGATTTTTGCGGTTGTTATTTTATTTTAATTTATTTTGCAAGAAGTTTTACATGTACAACTGATCTTACAATTTATTGATTTTCTTGAGATACCATCATAACAGGTCAATTGAAAAGTCCCCGGCCTAAAATAGTAAAACACATTTTTTTTGCAAAATTCGTTTTTTTTATTCAACATAATTCCCTTCAAGGGTGATACACTGATTATAGCGATCCTCCAACTTTTCGATACCATTTTTGTAGTACGATTTGTCCNAGTGGAGCAATCTTTGTTCTTGCACATAATTAGTTGATGTGAATAGTTGTAGTAGATGTAACTAATGCATCTGATGTAGATGCAGGCTCCCTAGGTTCGTTCGCTCGCATCTGCGAAACCATGTAATTGAACATCTAAAACTTCAGGAAGGATCACAAGACGGCGGTATGTAATGTTACTGATGTTAAATTCTATCGCGAATGAGTGCCACATCGATAAGATAATAGCTGGCAGTGGTTGCTCCCATGTTACGTGCTGTCGCCAGCATTCCTGAAGAACTAATCGACCAACTAACATGAGTGGACCCAGTAGGTCTAAAGGGTCGAAGATTTTTGCTCTCATTGTGACTTCGGTAGGTAGCTTGTTTAAGGTAAATACTGTAATTTTTGTGGGTTTAACAAAATTAACTTCTAAGACTGATAACGACAAAAACTATTTATTTACAAAAATTATTAAAGAACTTAAAAACACTATCAAATTATTACTAAACTTAGGTTAAGAATTATTCTATTTATTTATACTACTGTTCATATATCACTATTCACTGCGCTATTTATTTCACTTCTATAACTGTCAATTTATTTCTGGATTCACTTCTGCAACGGTCAATTTATTTCTAATTCTCTCGGCGATCATCTCTTCCTTTAAATACTATTTTGTTTACTTTCGGAACCCTTCTAGAAACATCCGGATAGTTTATTTTTTCTTTGAACTGTTTAACTGCTTTCCCGAAACGCAGGTACGACACACGCATTTACAAATACGGCGCACATGAAGAAAGGCGCCTGCGGCTAGTCGGCGGATCGATAAACCGTTCACTCACACGTGTGCTCAATCACACACAAACACACTCGTGCTCGCTACAGTATCAAGGAACTTTAAAAGTCAGTCTACTACCTTTGAGTTTTCTATATACTCATTATTAAACCAGTGCCGCTTTATGCTGACAACAGTTNAGCTTATTCAAACCGTCAATTCCCTGAAATGGTCTAGACAATTTACATTTACTTCCTCTTAATACGTCGTCAACACGTGTTGTCTGTATTCTGAAATTGGTTTCGTTCAGCGACAGTGTACCTGTATAGAATTTTTGAAATCTGTCTGAAACGAACCACAGTTCTTGAAAACCTAACGGATTGTTAATGACCTGTTGACAAAAAGAAATATAAATTACGTTAGTCTTAATTTGTATAGTTGATTTGTCCCACTAGAATTTGTAGAGAACATGCCTTATGTGGGGTGTGAATCTCATGAGGTGAGGTAGATTCCTCATTATGACTCACAAAAAGAAATCGGCGATATTGAAGTAAGATGCATATGTCTTATAATGAGTTTTTTATAAGGATCTTATGATAAGTTTTTCACAATCTTATGAGGTAAATTAAACGCATTTATAACCTTACAAAAAAGTGGACGATGCCACCTTCTGTCTTATAGATATCGGGTTAAAATAAACCCTTACAAAAATAAACCTTATTTAGTACACGACTACCTGGTCGAGTTTGTGTTTAGTTTATGTATGCAAATCTCTACGCACTTGAAGTTGAAAACAATTTTAGTAGTCGGTAGCATGTCTTTTACAGAAAGAATTCCTGCCTTCTCGAAATCCATTTTGATAACTTCTGGATTCCAATTGGAAAGTTTGTATAAAATAATTTACAACATGTTGTTCCTTTCTTATTTCCCAAAAGTACATACATTACTGGTATGACGCTCGTCTCCATCAAATCACTACCGTTATCTACATGGATTGGGTGTATTTGAATAAAAGTGAGTCCATATAAAGTACTGTACGTTTCAAGAAGTTAGAGATATGCCCCTTCCCTTTATTAGGATGCGCCGTAGCATAATTCCTAATTCAATCATATTTGTCTGCGGAGTTCATTTTTTCACCGATCATCGAGTGAGAACTAGACAAAAGTGTACAGTTCAAGAAGTTAGAGATATGCCCCTTCCCTTTATTAGGATGCGCCGTAGCATAATTCCAAATTCAATCATATTTGTCTGCGGAGTTCATTTTTTCACCGATCATCGAGTGAGAACTAGACAAAAGTGTACAGTACCATTTGCAAAATTATTTAAATTGCCTCGTTAAAATTTAAGAATATGTTTTATTTAAAAGCATATTTAGCCAAAAATAATAACAAGTGAATTACCTTAACGTTCTACACCCTTATAAAACTTTTGCTTTGTTTTCTATTATTAATTTATATACATTTTTGTTTTAAGAAATTGCTAAACATTTTCGTCTAGTACTGTACAGTTCTAGCCGATCTCCTAAGACCGCCCATCGAGAACTCTGCTCGTTCAAACTTGTTCCAACTATTTATGTCTTGCTCACGCCTAGTGTGTATTCTTTCTATCTTCGCGCAGATTTCTTCAAGGTCACAATTCTAACAAATTGAAATGGACTGTAGATAGGTATTTGAATGTAATGTAAAAATAGGGTCGATTTGGTCCTACCTGACAATAATTTCAGATGACCAAATAGCAGACGTGGTTGATCTTTTGTCAGAGTCAATTTTGCCAGGGTGCATTTTGTCCTGAAATCGTCTTATGTGGGCTTGATTGAAATATGAGAAGTCTTTGTAGATAAAATTGTGAGACATATGTGATAATTATTACTTAATGATATTGATTGTCATAAGGTTTTCAGAGCGGGTAGCGGTCATTTTTCTTTAAGGAGACAATACGCGAATGAGGCAAGGTGTTATATGCCTTTTGTGAGTCATACAGGCAACCTAGGAAGTGTGACTAACCTCGTGGGGACTCTAGCTACCCCCTCCCAAAATTTTAGTAGCTATTAATATTAGTTTTGCGTTTCTTCTCAACTAAATAATATACACATGTACCTACCTATGTATATATTAAGATCATTCCTGATTGATGCAATATCTTTTTTTACCTTTTACCTGCCTGAATGGCAACATATACGAATGATTTTTATTTTGAGCACATGTTTCGAAAGGTATCTCCTAAAGTCGGAAATTTGGACATTCGTATATTATTATAACGGTGAAGTAAAATTGCGATTCCAAAATAATTTAATACAAAATATCGATATATAGCATTTCGTATCACATAGCTTCGTCGGAATATCGCATCAGAAATATCGTATTATAGGTGCCGAGAGATATTTGTACAATGAACAATTAAAACATTCAACAACAACAAAAATTGAGACTTATTATTTATGAAGGTAAGGTGAAAATTTCTCGGCCTGAGTGTACGTGTTATGTTTACTACCTGGGGGTACGTGCCATTAGTTCATATAACAAGTTTCAACTTATTCTCTGAAGTTGTTCGTTTACATGAATTTTTACAGTAAAGAGGCCTGGCAAGAATAAGAAGAGGATTATGTATTCCTCCTATTCTCCTAATTTGGGTCTATCTGTTCCCAAACTTGAGGAAATTTGTTTTTGGGAAGCATTTTATGTTCAATAAGGGAGTTGAGAGTGTCGTAGATGAATATTTTCACAGTTGCGAAGGTGAGTGAGATATGACAGGCTGTGGGAATATTGGAAGAAAGAGTGCGAAACATCTGGCAAAAAAAATTAGGAATGCGAATGGAGCGTGGGTGCCGCATTTGCTCAATGCACAAACGATATTAGCAACGATGTTTGAATTTATTCAATAGACATGATTCCACCACTACACACTAGAAATGAAACAGCAGTCCAAGTAGTAGGTGGATGCCGGTGATCCAGCACTAAAGAAAGTCAAGTTGATCACAAATGCTGGAAAGGTAATGCCAGCATGTTTTGAAATGCGAAAGGAATCCTGCTAATCGATAACTTTAAAAAAGGCAGAAAAATACAGGCCAATGTTACTCTAACCTTCTTGACCAGCTGGATACCAAAATTCGCGATAACAGCATTCCAGATTCCCACTTCCGAGCAGGAATGCTGCTGGTGAAACGCGAGATCAAGTGTGTTGAAGACTAAGGAGATTATGTAGAAAAATAAGATCAGTTTTAACTGACAATCGCAGTTTTCCATTGTCAAACAGAGAACTTTACCCTCCTATATAGTGTCGTCTCAATTGTAGGTGCGGGTTTCGCTTTTGTAATACGACATAAATAATATATTCTAGACAGTAAAACAGTATACAATAGAATAACTATTCAGATCTGTACTAAAATATTCCTCCCACCGACACTTCACCACCTCATCGCTGAGTTCCCCGCTGAACAGTGTCTGTTTTGTACTGTATTTAAATTATTTTAACATGGAATTTGTATAGCATGGTTTAGATTAGAAAATANGAGTCAATTTTGCCAGGGTGCATTTTGTCCTGAAATCGTCTTATGTGGGCTTGATTGAAATATGAGAAGTCTTTGTAGATAAAATTGTGAGACATATGTGATAATTATTACTTAATGATATTGATTGTCATAAGGTTTTCAGAGCGGGTAGCGGTCATTTTTCTTTAAGGAGACAATACGCGAATGAGGCAAGGTGTTATATGCCTTTTGTGAGTCATACAGGCAACCTAGGAAGTGTGACTAACCTCGTGGGGACTCTAGCTACCCCCTCCCAAAATTTTAGTAGCTATTAATATTAGTTTTGCGTTTCTTCTCAACTAAATAATATACACATGTACCTACCTATGTATATATTAAGATCATTCCTGATTGATGCAATATCTTTTTTTACCTTTTACCTGCCTGAATGGCAACATATACGAATGATTTTTATTTTGAGCACATGTTTCGAAAGGTATCTCCTAAAGTCGGAAATTTGGACATTCGTATATTATTATAACGGTGAAGTAAAATTGCGATTCCAAAATAATTTAATACAAAATATCGATATATAGCATTTCGTATCACATAGCTTCGTCGGAATATCGCATCAGAAATATCGTATTATAGGTGCCGAGAGATATTTGTACAATGAACAATTGTATTATTTGTACACTATACATGCCGGGTTGCCTGTTACGAACGTTACATTGAAGCGCGCTCACTGCTCAAGCGATCCCCACTACGAACTCGACTACGTGGCCGAGTAGAGGGGGGACATCCGTTGCATGATTTCGTTACATAGCAACTCGCATGAAACGAAATTACCCTACCGTGTGTAAAGAAGTTTCACTTACTTCAAATACTGATATGCAGGGGAAGAAAAAGTATGGAAAGAGTGAATATAAAGATAGGAGATGAAAAATTAGAAGAAGTAGCTGATTTTTGATATATAGGAAATCAAACAGAATGGAAGGAGCAATAGGGATGTGAAACAGAGGATACAACACAAGGTAGAGTTCGCCTTTATCTAAAAGGAGTAACTTCTATGCTCACGATTGGCTATATTCGAAATTCTAAAAAGATTGTTGAAGGTATATGCTTGGAGCACGGGTCTAAACGGGTGCGAAACGTACGCGGTAAACACTTACTTTGTGGAGCACTGCCCCAAATACCCTTATGTAATCCAACTAATCTTGTTAAATACACGATATGCTGTAGCTTACAGTAAAAATTTATGCCCAGCGACATACTGCCGTTTACTTGACACTGTTTAAATTATTTTAACATGGAATTTCTATAGCATGGTTTACATTAGAAAATAGATATTTTTTTTATTAAAACTGTTGGGTTGACAGGCCGTAGGCCCCAATAACTGGGGTCAAAGTGCGTAATAATCATTTTTATCGATTAAAATCATTTTGAATTTGGTATAATATGGTTTGTGTAAAACTTACTTTAATTCCACTGATGAATTGAAGTGTCGTCGGGTTATAAGAAAGTGTATCTATATTTTGGAAGCCATATTCAGTAGCAGTATTCCAACAATTTAATGTTATTTCGTGCGCTAAACCAAAATATGAAATTCCGTCTTTGTCGATGGCTTCGGCTGCACTTTGAGATGGTCTTGTTCTTTTGTATGTCTGAAGTAGAAATTGCGTTACCACATTTGTTAATCATAATTTTTTTTATACTAAAACGTCTAATCCAAAGAAGCTTTACTCAGAAGTACAGGTCGGACGAGTGGTCGCGCAGATACTTGCCCATTTATGGAAAAACTTACATGGAATATTTCTGGGGATGATTGAGGATTGTTCTCAAACCTGGTACGATTTCTAAGATGCGACGTGTAAACAAAGTTCTCTGTGACACTGGACAATGCACGATAATAGAGTATTCGATCTTTTCCGGGTTTATAAGGTGAAATAGCCATGCCCAATATTCCGTCCATTAACTCGAAGCTAGTTCCTGAAAAAATGTTTGCAAGTTTTTGCTTTTTATTATTCTTTTATAGCAATCAAAGGTAAGGAAGGGTAAGAAAGCCTGAGAGAAAAATCTAAACGAAAATTTTATTTCGTTCAATGATAATAAGAAAAAAAGTATTACTCTTTATGATTTTGGTAAGTAAAAGTATACAGGTATGCAAGGCAATATAAAGATAGGAGACAAACCACTAGAAGAAGTGGCTGATTTTAGGTATCTAGAAAGTCAGATAAGTCAGGACGGAAGGAGTAGTAGGGATATAAAGCAGAAGATAGCGCAGGGTCGAATCGCCTTCAATAAAAAGAAGTCACATCTATGCTCGCGAACGGTTAATTTGTAAATTCGAAAAAGATTCTTAAAAGTGTATGTCCGAAGCAAGGTGCTGTACGGGTGCGAAATGTGGACATGGCAGAAAAGAAAAAGTTAGAAGCGTTCGAAATGTATTACAGGTGAATGATGAGGATACCGTGGATTGAGAAGGTTAAAAATGCAGAGGCTTTAGAAAGAATAAGAGAACAAAGGACTCCGTGGAAGTCAATAAAAAATAGGCGAGATGTATGAGGGGCTAGTCAGAGACAGAAACAGTGGTTAAGAAGAGTAGAGGTTGACGTAGATTAGATTACTGTTCGCAAATAGTTAGTAGTTAGTAATAGTTCTAGTTTTAGGGAAATGCGAAGATTAGCTCAGGATAGGAAAGATTGGAAGTGCGTGTCCAAACAGTCTTATGACGACGATATGATGATGATCAGTAGTGGAAGTAAATACCTCAATTTATGCATACAGAAATCTGAGTTGGTACTCAAGAAGGGTGGCGGTGTTCTTACCTTGAATTTCATAGGTTCCAGAGCTAGGGTAAGGGTACATTGTCTTGTCACCTACTCTCCATGAAACTCCCAACGACGGATTGTAGACAATGATGGAATATCCTCGGTTATCTGCGACATATACCATGGTATCCTTACATTGTTTATCTCGCACATCTACAACTGGAGTTACGAAGTTTGATCTGTACTCATACTGACTGGAGGGTATTTCGTATCTATATAACAGTGTATCCTAAAAAAAAATACGATAATTTTTTTATTTATTTACCGCGCCATGTGTGGTATTTTATAAAACGCGTTGTTAAGACAGCAGGTAAAAATTGGTCTGTGTTCTGTCGAAACTCTCTGCGACGCGCGGATGAGATCCAAAAAGATCGAAATCGCGATCCTCGTCTGACAGTTTCGACAGAATACTGACCACCTCAAATTTGTTTGTTAAGTTCGTAACATAATCTTGAGGTTTTTTATTTCATATATTCATCAATTTTAAAAATATTTGAATGCACTACATTAAAACTTGCATTGAAGTGTTTCTTAGGCAGAAGGTTTTTTACAAAACAATCTCCCATAAGCATTATTTGTGACTAAAAAATTTGATTGAAAATTATACTGTAATATTTGCAGTGTGTTACAATCAATAATTAGTTGATTAAAATTTATATGTATGTATACAGGGTGCAACAGAAAAAAACCACGACAATTAAAGCCGGTCGTGCATATGAATTGGCTACGTAGGTGTATACCAAATAGCGAACTTTTAGATAAAAATTCTGCTTCACTTTGATGTGCTTTAGCTGATTTTCGAACAAAAAGATGAACAAATAATTTACTACTACCTACACCGAATACCTACATAAACGCCTATTACGAAAAAAAATAATTAATTAATCAAATTTGTTCTTGGCTGATAGCATGCAACACTATGTAAATTATACTTCAACATGTGTTATGAAACACTAATGTGAATGTTCATTTTCAATTTCTTTATCCACTACAAACTACGTCAATGAGGGAAAATTTGTCGCACCCTGTTGTCTTCTCTCGTAGCTAAGTGCGCGTAAAGCGAAAGGTCCCGGGTTCGATTCCCGGCGAAAATTGTGTCAGTACCAACAAATTTTCCCTCATTAACCTGAAGTAGTTTGTAGTGGATAAAGAAATTGAAAATGAATTTTCACATTAGTGTTTCATATTAACCACTATGCAAAATTAAAAATGTCAATGTGTTAAGAACACAAAAAAAAGAAAAAATGTAGATTATGTAAATATTTTTGGTAAATGACTATCATCTGGATTTTGGATAATTGCAATTTGAAAGTGTAATGTTTTACTTATTTAGGTTGAAGATTAGATTACGTAAACATTTGGTTTCATGGTAAATGACTACCATCTGGATTTTGGAAAATTGCAATTTGAAAGTGTAATGTTTTACTTATTTAGGTTGAAGGTTTTGTATTTATTAAGAAAAAAAATCATTGTAACAACACTGTTCTAGAGAACATACTGGCCCATTCCAATGACTAACGCTGTAATGGTGAACTAAGTTATTGATCTGCATATCAATTGACTAAATACTAGTAAATATTAGAAGAACTGAAAAAAGTTATATCGGTGCAAAGTAAATGTTGTACTTACAGTTTTCAAATCAAATGCCAATATTTGTGGTGGGCAAATTGTGCCGTTGCTTCTACTTCCTGTATCAAGTAGCCATAGCCTACCGCATTCGTCAACCTAAAACAATAACAAAATATCAGTTGTTTTTTATTGCATTTATATTTAATGATATATTGCCACATTGTGCTTGATTTACAATCTATTAAATAATCATTTCCCATTATAGCGAATTACGATGTGCTAATTTAGACCATATACGACCAGTTATGTATTTAGACGAATATTTTTAAATTTATGAAGGTATCCGTACATTTGGAAAAAGCCATTGACAACAGACACCTATAGAACTTGAACAGCAACGAAGAGAAGTAAATATTACGAAGGGAGTCAAACAAGTGCTCACAATGTCATTCCTACTTTCTAATCTGTACATCCAAGACGCGATCAACATCATTATGGACAAGGCAACTGTGCAGATAGAAGTACAGGGGCAAAAGATTAGTATGCTTAGATTTGCAGGTGATTTAGCAGTATTAGCATCTAGCAAGGAGGAGTTAGAGACAGCCTTGAATAAAATGAGCGGTATTGAGAAAACAGTATCGTATGAAAATAAACAAAAGTACAAGAAAATTGGTATACAAGGGATGAAAAACTAGGTAAAAGGCGAATATAACGGTATAAGGCAAAAACTGAGAAGTAGGTGACTTTCGGTATCTAGGAATACAGATAAGTCCAGAGGACTCCACCCATGTCGATGAGAAATAATCGAGATAGGTTGGTAGGACACTTTCTCAAGTACGATGAGCTGGTCAGAGACAGATTAGAAGCAGAATAACGCGTTAAGAGGAATAGAGGTAGGTTAGATTACTGTTCACAGATAGTTAAGAATGTGGGTTGTTCTAGTTTTCGGGAAATGCGAAGATTAGCTCAGAATAGGAAAGAGTGAAGGAGGACTGACGAAGTTATGATGATGATGATAATGATGAGCATCTTCAGCGCAAGACTTAAAGTAGAAAATAATATCGAATATGATAGATAGATAGATAGTTAGATAATAGCTTAATTAAAAAAAATGTTCTTATTTCCATTAGATGTGTGTGTTTGTGTTCGTTTTCGTGTTCGTGTTTGTGCTCGTGCTCGGGTTGTTTCTTCTTCTCTCTTCTCTTTTCTATGTGTCAATATCGTGCTCTTCGTTTTTTTTTCCCTTTCCTTTTCTTTCTTTTTCTTTGTCCATACAATATTCCAAATTCTTGCATGAGCTTCTGGGCCCGTGACCTGGTGTCCAACTTTCTTGCTCTTTTCCCGTGTGCTCACATTTTTCTAGGACATGTTCTAGTGTTTCCTCCTTTTTCTTACACATCCTGCATAGTCTTTCCTTTTCTGGTAACCAATACTAATCTTGCATACATCTCAAGTTCGTTTCTGCGTTTGTGTCCCTCGTTCGTGTATTCCAGTTTATCGATTGGGTGTATTTCTTTGTATTTCGTAGTTTTTCCTCTAGTTTTTGCCTGTCTCAATAATAATACCTATCGAATATGTTACAAAAGACTTTCGTACATCCACTATAACGTGCAGCAATAATGAGCAAAATGAGATTATAATAATTTTCACATTTACTATGATCAGTTACACCACTACTATACGATAAATATATTATATTTTATGTTGGTACTATGTATTTCTATTACATATGCGCCTTTTCTTAAGGCTTTCTTACCATCATTCTAAATACCGATACGATTCTGTCAGGTGGGCAGTCTTTAAGATTTTTGTGCCAATCCCAAGAAGGATAGGGTTTAACAATAGGATTGCCATCGGCGGTGGTTTTGTCAGTAACAGTTCCGATAGTTGCAGGATGCCCACTCTGCATACGAGGCATGGCGATAAATATCTTTTTTGTGTGCCCTGGTCCTGTAAATATGTAAAAATTAATATTTTCGTAAAACTAAAATTTGTCACCTGTAATGCGAAATTCATTGATCATTAGTCTCGCCCCTCCCTTACATTATGGAACCTTAACGCGTGCACCGACCTGCCCTTCTCACTACTCCGTTATATAGCATTCTATCAGTTTTAGGCTTCAAATAAATAGGATTTTTTTAATTTTCAACAACAATTCAATTATAAATAAGTTCTAAAATAGTTACGTAACGTCAAGATTGACCCCCTAAGACCCTCCTACAAAACGAGGCCATTACGTGCAGATGAATTCATTATTTCAATATTTCTTCACTTTTTTATTTTATTTGTTAAAATTTTTATTTCAAGATCTGTCTGAAATACACAATTTCATTTAAACTTTAATCCGGCCCTGACGACCTTTAGTCAATAGTTCTCCTGGTGTGCGGTTGCCATAAAAGGTTGTAAAGATATTGTAATGTTCGTGGGTTTAACAAAATTAACTTCTGAGACTGATAACGTTAATACGTCGTC
>NW_020438908.1:0-478 GCF_000699045.2 Agrilus planipennis | reverse complement strand
AAACTATTTATTTACACAAACTTAGAAATTAATATAATTAAAGTAATGTTTAAGAGGAATTGGCTCAGCTAGTCGAAGAACAGACTTATTTGACTGTTGATTGCTTTTGAGAACCAATGTCTCAGCTGGTCAAAAATGAACTCTTCTTCTGTCGTAAATTTATGTTCTTATTTTATCTTTCAAAATGGAAGAAAGCAGGGTGAGGGCTGCTCAAACCTTATTTACTCAAAAATGAGGTATGCTAACTATGCGATAGTTACCTACATTAACAAATTAGGTATGGATATACATAAACTATTTATACACTGATTAACTAGATTTGAGAGGCTTCCGAGTAATAATAATTACCTGAAGGGTACAGTGGTCGAAGCCATAAACTTATGGTTGGTATTAACACCTATACCGAGCGGCATGGCCTAGAGGTTTAGACCATTGCTTAGCATTCGGGAGGACGCCGGTTCGATTCCGGGTCCGTCTG
>NW_020438907.1:997495-998726 GCF_000699045.2 Agrilus planipennis | reverse complement strand
TATATAATGCATGTATTATACATATAAACCTTCCTCTTGAATCACTCTATCTTTTATAAAAAAACCGCATAGGCACAGACAGCGCGAAAGCGACTAATTCAATGTAAGTGAAAACGATTTAGTTCACATTAAATGACAATAGCAAATATGTAATGGTAAAACTTCCAGCCTTGATTTATTATAAGCGATCAGTCGATCAATTATTATTATTTGTACGATAGAAAACCTTTTCGTCATAACGCTATTGAATGGGTAACTAACTATTATTACTATGGCGAACTTAACGCCAATAAATAACAATAAAAAAGGGCATTGATCTTTTACGTTACGTCAGATCCAATAAGATAGAAAATTTGCTAATTAAGATTTAATATCGTATCTCATAAAATAAAGCCTTTCAATGTCAACCAAGTTTACACAACTGATTTTGAAAGAAGCAATTACCATTTTAATTAATTTGCATACTAACAAAATTAAATATGTACAGGCAAACCAGTTAACAAACATATACATGTAGGTACCTATATGATGCAGTGTATGTGTTGAAAAAAGTGGATTAATTAGAAGACTTAATTCTAATTAAAAAGATGTTGATAATTAATATTTAAATTAAGAAAATTCCAATTGCTTTTTAAATGCGTGTTTAGACAAAGCGAACAAACGGTTTATCGCGACTCGCTCTCATACCTTCAGTCACTTGTTGAAAGTCTCTGAAAATATGACTGTGGACGTTTAATTTCAGTTGACTTGTATCACTTTTCTAACTAAATGAAAATTAGTATTCACACAATTTTCATATTCTTTCTTATATGAAAATAAAGGGGAACTACAATCAAATTCAGTTTACGTACTAACCCTTTTTGAGACATTATAGGAAACAGTGGTAGTGCAATACTGAAATAATATATATTAATTTTCTTCTTGTTTATTGAACTATTCGCTTTTAATTTGTTCTATCAACTATTGAGTCACCTTAAGATTTTCCTAAGATGCTAATGCAGTATTCATAAAATAAAGTGCAAAGTAAAGATAAACGTATATTCTAGAACAAAATAAGGAATAACAGCCCCCCTCCACCCTAGGACAAAATTAAAAAATAGTTCCTACTAACAGTATTTTGGTTGGCTTATTATTATCTTATTTCGTAACACTTATAAGTATCTTAAATTTTAATGTCTTAAAAATTTAATTAAGAAAATAACTTTGAAATTTTCATTAATATATTTATTTA
>NW_020438907.1:961266-996517 GCF_000699045.2 Agrilus planipennis | reverse complement strand
ATTTAAATTACATGCTGTAAAGGGCCATATTGATCTATATTAAATGCACAATGTATTTAAGGTACTTAATTGGATAAGAATTAATGCTGTATTGCTTAAAATCGCTTCGTAAATAAGTCATTATTTCTCATAAAAAGTAAAGGATAAAAAATGGTTATTGTGGGTTATCCCTAAGAGATAGACCTTTTTAAGATGTACATTACTGTAATACATTATTTTGATCTATCTCGTAGGGTTCAGCCATCAGCGTTTGCAATGTAAGCGCAAAAAAATGTGTTTATTTACGACATCACATTAGAAACCTCTAAAGATATCAGTGTTTCCCTACTATATAATGCATGTATTATACATATAAACCTTCCTCTTGAATCACTCTATCTTTTATAAAAAAACCGCATAGGCACAGACAGCGCGAAAGCGACTGCTTTATACTATGTAGTGATATTCTCCATTTTATGTTTAGTTTATGTAAATCTTAAAAAGATTTTCCTGCATCTTTTAGATTGAGAAAACATCGGCTATGAAAATAACAGAGTAACAAACAGTTTTTCATCTACTACAATTTACCACACTCAGAAATACTTTTTATTGGTCTTTTTTCCCCATGTGCTGCAAGAAACATATAGGACTTCACTTGGGTAATTATCCTGACTCAGGAATGACATGAATTTTAATTATTTCGATTATTGTTTTCATTTTACCTAGATTATCTGAAAAATCGTGTGTTATGAATGTAGCTAACTTTACGAAATGAAAATTTACATTAATTGGATCATATATGTAGTTCATGTTACCTACCTTACATAACATTTCAATCAATTTTCCTTGTTAAAATCACTTTGCCAGTTTCAACCTGATAATTAATCGAAATCGCAACATAGTGTAGGTAATAACAGTAGGACATTACGTGGTATGTAATGAGATAAATTCATTGAACGAAGTGTTTCTAAGAATCCATTTATTTTATTGTGCCATTCACCGTTCAGCAAACGAAAGGTAAAGAATGCTAGCGTATAACGGAATGAATAGCTACTTGGACTACTGCACCAGCTCAAGCGGAAAATTCTTCGGCTTGTGCTTCGATGATTCCATGTCCTACCGACCTGGATTAATCCATCCAAGATGGTACATCTTTGATAATAATCACGGATACGAGAATGATTCGGAACGGAGTTGAATTAGGCCCTTAAAACCGACTGATATTAATATCGAAAAGTTTTAACTAGCTTTACTGTAATTAATTTTTGATTATAGACTGCGCAGAAAGTCCATGTGTTCTATCAAATTATTCCTACATCTACTTAATTATCCGAAAAAGAATGCAGTAACACACAAAATGGTTTAATTAAAAGTACATACGTGTAGACATTATTAGACTCGAACATAATTTTATTTTTTTCCTTTTATGGTGTAATTGTTATACGCTTCGGTAGATAATGACATCCCCTCTCGATAAGATGTGAAAAGAAATGGGGCAAATAGGGGTGACCATTTAGAACACCAAACAAGTAGTTTGTAGTTTGTAGCAAAAATGTAAAGATGCTGGGGGTGGAGAATAATGATCTAATTGGTAATTCGGTATACAGATAAGGAAAAATGTTTGTCGAATTACTAGAGATAGGACGAGTAGCCGACTTGGATATTTGTACGAATTTCCCTACAGCACGTAGTATTTTCCAAAAGGTGATGCCATATTTTGGTGATTGCATGTAACAGAATATCCCTATATTGGGTCCTCAATTCGTGGAGTTGTGGATGACTTTATAAAACACAAACAATTGCTAGGATGTGCGGGTAAAGAGGCGGAGGCGCAGGGGATAGAGGTAAAAAATCGAAAATTGGAAAATCAATAAAGGTAACCTAACCCAACCCTGGCCCATACCAAGCTAAGCTAAACTGGTTAGGTTAGATCGCCTATACATCATAGCAGAAACCAAGAGTAAAGAGCAACTGCAACATGCATGTTTAAAGTTGCAGTCTTGCAATTGCAAATGTTTTTCCACAAATTATTGAATTAACAACTGCAAATATCAATAAAAACGCATTATCATCTAGAAGAATACATGGTAGTTCTGATATTTATTGGAAAATAAATTTTATAATTATGTCCTTATTAAAGAGATTAATAAATAAACAATATTAAGAAACTAACAAATTAGTACTATCCTCGTCCGCGTGAAAGGTTCCTGTAATAGTGCGTACACATGTAGGTACCCATATTATTATCGGCGATATAAACCGATGTTTTTCCACTACACAGTGACTTATGTAGGCCATTGATGTTTTCGTTTTTCTTTTAATTTCAAACTTGCGATCATTTCACGAAACATTTGAGCTTGTTAGCACGAAATCTGCGTTCATCTTTACGGTTACGCCAGTTTACAAACACAGGCTTTATTAGTTTGTGTACTCAACCTGCGCCAATTAATGTCGGCTTGTTCAATGCTTAGGTCAAGTCTTCATTATGAATACCGCGAAGTAACTGGCGAAAGCCGATCGTAACATCCATGAAATATGGGTTATTAGCAACTAACGAAATTTGTACTAGGATGTTATTATTAGCCGTAAATAGTCACAGCAATGTAACCCAAACAACTGCGCTATGGATCTAGATGTAAAATTTATCTATCTTACACGGATGCATACAGATAAAATTAAAGGTGCACAACAAGAATATCTATAATATTAATAAATTACGATTATAGGAAGCTATTTCTAGTTTCTACTACGCTTATATAGACTAACTTTTATTAACATGCATCTACCAAGTCCCATAAGGTTTCTAAACTTATAACTGCTGGGATAAACCTAATCCTACTAGGATTAATGGCTCACAGTTAAATGAACATGTAGAAAAAGTTCGAGTCCGCGCGTGTTGTTCACTTCTCTTTACCGAGTGTAAATGTGTCTCTACTTTAGGTACCAACACCAGATGTCATGTTAATTTTAGAAAGCTATCCCCAAAGGGTACAAGAGATTTCGATTTAGTTTAAACAATATTTAATGTTTAACGATAGCGTAGGGTTTACGAATGTCTGATTTGTGGACCAGCACAAAACCGTGGGATTAGTCAATAGCGAATCGTTTCCGCGAGTTACGCGAACAACAAAACGATTTAGATTTCAGAATCGAAGAAATACAAAGAATACTTTACGGACTACTAATGATGATGGGCCTACAGTCCTGGATTATGCCGGAGAGTAGGGGGGAAGCCCTCTTTAGATCACCCAAAACGAAAACAGAAAAAGCGAAAGATTATTATCTGTGGAATATTATTCCTGGCCCCGCATGTGGCTAATTAAGTTATCGAAGAAAAGCTTGGATCGGAACAGCCGGACCCGGAATCGAACCAGTGTATTCTCCGGAATGCTAACCAATAGTCAAAATCCCTAGGTCAAGGGTCGGCAAACTATGGCTCTTGTTGGTGCTTCACGTATCGTGTGTCGAAGTTGTCAGGAGGGGAAACGTCTGGATATTATGGTACTGTAGGAAGTTGATGAATGTATCGTGGATGGGAAAGATTAGAAATGAGAAGGTATTCAAAAAGGTAGAAAACAAAGGGCGCTATGCGAGTTAACCGAGTTAAAAAGTTCAGTCTCTCAGAGTCTCTGAAAGCGAGACTCGAGTCTCCGTCTTTCATCGAGTCTCTCTGGTGTCGCTGAGAGTGAGACTGTAAAAAAAACAGTTTAACGTCTCTGAACGAGAGATTCGAATCGCTCATAGAGATATCCTCATTTCGTATCAAGTCTCTGAACGAAAGACTCCAGTCTCTCAATTTTTTAGTTTTATTCATTCAGTCTCTCTGTGAGAGATCCATAAAAACACCTAGACAATAACTGAGAGACTGTGAAAGACTGTGAGGGACGCTCTCAGAGACGCTGAAAAACTCTGACAGACTCTGAGAGACCGAAAATTTTTGTCTAGGGCAGTAAGGAAAAGAGAAGGTAGCAGGGCACCTTCTAAAACATGGTGAAAACCTAAGTACATTAAATTATTTATCGCAAACAGCTAAGGATGGAGTATATTCCAGTTTTCGGGTAATGCGAAAAATTGACAACTTAACTGTTGTGCTTGGAAACTTCCCCTATACCTGCTCGATTACTAAGTAGTCTTTGCTCACATTTTAATAAGACGTTGGTCTGGAAACGCACAGACGAACTGCACAAACCTTTGCTGCTTTTATTTTGGTAGGTATTGTAAAAGCCCTCTTAATTGTAATTTTTGTAAATAACAGTCCTAATGTGCACCTTGTGAAAGTTATATTAAGGTTGGGGACTCTGATTAAATTTCGAAAAATGATAATCTTCACAACCATAATACTCACATTACACCCTTGCAAACTACGTCAAAATGTTGAAATTTCTTTTCCCCTTACCCCACTATCCCAAATCTCAGTAAATGTAGGATAATAAATAACTTTAAACAATCCTACGACGTAGATAAGTAGTCCTTTCGTTTAGGTTTGGTATAGACAAACCAAAAGATACTGTCTTGTCAACACATTTCGATTACTTTTGAATTGGAAAATACCTCAGTTTTACACTATCACCTAATGATATAATAACATATCTATAATAATTTATTTCATATTATCTACTACCATTAAAGCTAATAGGACTTTCATCTACTATTTCGCTAATTGTTTCACTTCTCATTGTACCATTTCCTTTTGGAAGAATTATTAATTTATGTCTAACACTTACAACTAGTAAATTATTTGTTTCAGTATAAAGCAAAATCGAAACTTTTTATTGTTAACGGATAACAGTCGTTGTTTAGTCACTTTTTCTATAGGTATATGTATCTAATACCTGCAGAAGAATGCCACAAGATCCTCCCTACAAGGCAAACATTCCAGATTTAAGGAGACTCACCTCTGTTGAATGTCAAAAAAGATGTTAATTTATTATGTTTACTTTCTCGAAACTTTACGTAAATTCTTATCAAAATATGATAACGAAGAAATGCTTCATATTTGTAAACAACGTAGTACACCATTGGATGTCAGAATTCGAAGAAACACTACAGATATATTTTATATTCAACGTGGGAGATGAGGAACAATGTCGTAAATAGTTCAAGGAAAAAATTCGTCGTGTCAATAAGTTTAATCTGTTTAAAAGAATACTCAGCTTTACAGAGAAATGGATAATGAGTCATCTTTTTTAAGAGACATCAAAAAGAACGGAACAATAACTTCGGTTTTGTCGGTTAATTATCTGAATTGCGTATGGGGTGCTGATGAAAACTAATTTTCAATTCCAATATCATAATCGATAAATTACTAACCAAGAACTTAATCTTCTTTTATGTTGTATAGTAAAATTCATAAAAATAAGAATTTGTATAATTATATTTGTGTACCGATTCGTTTTCAGTGTTCTGGGAAACTAATAAAAGGCTATTAAAAACAAATCGTATTGTATAAAAGTTAAATTAAAATATAATAGAAATATTTTTAAGTAGAATATAGTAGAGAAACAATTTTAACTTTTCCCATACAAGTACAGGCTCAAATTTAATAACTTAATTACATCCATATCATATTCAAACGTAATTTTCCGGCTTGGTGATTGCCACAATAACATTGTGACAGACCACGTAATGAAAGATATTTTGTGTCCATAGTTTTCACGATGAATTCCTTTTCGAAATTACCAATTACGTATTTAGATTAATGATTGCGCTTTAGTGGATGCAGACGAGGGCGCGAATTATAATGACATTAACTTGTGGATGCTGATAAGGGTGAGAATAATTGAAATTCTAAATTTGCGAATGCGGATGAGAACGAGGATATGGATGCGGATGAAGCTAAGGATATGGATGAGGATGGGGAGACGGATGTGGATGCGGACGTTATTTTTTTTTCTCTGAAAATACTTGTTAGTGTTATTTAACCCTTTTAGTTTCAAACATTNTGTCGGTTAATTATCTGAATTGCGTATGGGGTGCTGATGAAAACTAATTTTCAATTCCAATATCATAATCGATAAATTACTAACCAAGAACTTAATCTTCTTTTATGTTGTATAGTAAAATTCATAAAAATAAGAATTTGTATAATTATATTTGTGTATAACATTTTGACAGTCACGAAAACAAAAAATTCCTACTGAATTTTATAGAAACCTTTGTTATTGAACTGACACATCTAACGGATAAATCCTACTGCTTATATTATTCAAAACTTCCCCTACATGAAAAGTGTTTGAGAACAAAGTAACTAATATCTGATCTCAAAGGTATTTCCCGGAGTCAAAGATTTAATAATATAATCTTAAACAGGATTATCTAGAAGCATACGAATATCTGGACTGAATAGAACTTGCTCAAGGGAAGGCCCTAAAAAGATGTCAATCTAGGTACTGTTGCATATATAAATGAACTTGAAATGTCTGTTTATGATATCAAAATAACTTTTTTCTTAAGTTCATATCTATATGCCGTTAAGACGCAAACTACCCCTACAGAGACTACAATAGAAGAGAGACATAAAGAAGAGTGTGTTAGGAGCGACCTAGGCTACCCCTTCAAACTGTTCGTCGATTATAACAATTAAGTATATCCATTATAAAGAATTTCTCGCGGCCGAAATCTTGATGAAGCTATTTCAATAAAAATGTTCAATTTTACCTTTAATTAGGTTCCCAAAGTGTTCAAAGCTCATTTCTCTATTTGTGAATTGAAGCTAGAACAATATTTTACGAAGGCATGACTGAATTCATGGTCAGTGTCTATATGTATTATATGGGTCAGCTAGAACAGAACATGAAAGAAATTTCTAGTAATTGTTACACTCGGTTTAATGCCTATTGGGTTATTTTTATGTAGCGTTTTAAAGTAAAAATATTTGATACTTACAATGTAACGGTTTAGTTTTGCCATCAAAGAACGATATTAGGTCAAGTTAATACCATGTTATTTGAATATATAAATAGATTGACAACTAGCAAACCAACATGTATGACATGTTGAAATGTAAAATATTCAATAATGGGTTTATTATCATGTTATTACACTGAAAGTTGGTGTTATTCGATTATTGAACCTATTTATAATTGTAAATTGTTGGAGAAATACACATGTCAAATATAATTGCATCACTTTTAATCATGTCACCCATTTTACGGATGGTATCATTTGTAACAAGATCAACATGAGTAATAAGAAAAGTGACTTGTGTACATGATGAAAATGTTTCATTGACTTCGACTTTTCAATTTCCCGAAACGTACAATGAAAATGTTTCTTTTGTTTATGGTTTTCGGATATTTTCCTGTGACCTGACAGATAGAGGGAGACCGAAGTGAACTTACAAGGGTTGCTCTCTTCCTTTTGCGGTACGGAACTCGGTAGGGAATTTCTATCAGAATGATATGGAAATTACAAATTCCATACATAATAATTTTTCGTTTTTAGCTTTGAGTTTTCAGAAAATTTGAACAGTACCGATTTCGAAGATAATTAAACGATTTACGTAAACTGCATCCTCAATACGAAATATAATATGTCTTTATAGTATCAACAGGCACCTACATTAGGCAAATCTTTATAATTACAATGTTGATTTTATGTATTAATACTTATGAATGTTGCTGTAATGAGAAGTTGTGTTCAAAGGAGAGGAAAGAACGAAAAGGTTAGGCATTTGATAACAACGAAAATTAACATGTACGTGTTAATTTACAACTGTTAGGAAGTATACACTTGTGGAGGATAAATTGGTAAACAAAATATTCCCAGCGTGTGTTAAATGGTTTGCGGACCAAACAATGTTTTTTCTGTCACAGGTGCAAAGGTTTGTTTTGGCCCTAATACACACTACATATGTATATGGATAAATCAACTAAGGCTGAACAAATTATCCAATTAATCGATTCTTTATCCGCTTTTAATTAAACAGTAGTATTCTAAAAGATAATCCTTTTAAGGCAACACACGTGTGTGAGTATCGAGATAGGAGATGGAAAATTAGAAGTTGCTGATTTTGCATTTCTATGAAGTCATATAATTCTGGATGGAAGAAACAGTAGCGCCATAAAACAAAGGGTAGCTCAAGGTCGAGTCGCCTTTAACAAAAAGAAGTTAGTTCTATTTAGAAATTCAAAAAAAGATTGTTAAAAGTGTATGTCTAGAGTATGGTTCTGTACAAATGCGAAACGTGGACGGTGAGAGCGACGTAAAAGAAAACCTTATACGGAGAAGACTAAATTTTTATAATAGCGCAAAAATTACAATTTTCTGTTGTAAATGACCGAATTTACCGCAAAAGTAGTAGAATTTATTAGGTAACTTGTAATAATCAATTTTGACATGTTTTTTAAAAAACTATTTCAAGTCTCTTAATTATTGNAATTATTTTTGAACAGTAATCTAATCTAGACTTTCCTCTACCCCTCTTAACTCGTGTTTCTACCAGGCACCTACAAACATCCGAAATAAATAAATAAGAATCGTAAGATTTAACCTAAATATTTAAAAACTGCCCAACTCTGATAGATAACGATTTTACTTAACACCACCGAATCGCCTCCAAATATCTAAAATGACCTAAATTACCACCGAAATAGTTCCTACAAATTTAAATTCTAAAATTATAGCCAAAATACTACCCTTTGAAACTCTAAAACAGCTCCAAACTAGGTCCACATTAAAAATGATCCGAAAGAGCCTTCAAACAACGCCTCGCCAAAAAACATAGTATAATTAATAGCACCAAAACAGCATCACATACAAAATCATCTAAAACAAGAATAGTGATAATAGTTATAACAACATTATTAATTTGTAATTGTTTAAAAAATAAAAATAAAGTTTCTTAACTTTTTATTAAAATCAATGTAATATTAATTAGAATTTATTAATTACAATATATACAGTATATACATTCAAATTTTAGTATCCCTTTAGTGCTGTTTCGGCGCTTTTTTTAGTATAAATGCGTCGCTCTTTCGTTGATATTTCAGTACCTTTCTAGAAAGCAATCGGTGGTGTTTCCGAGTTCTTTTCGTATTAAATGCAGTACTGTTTCAGTACTCCATTCGTACACAATCGGCGGTTTAGTCCTGCAAACAGACCTTCTCCGGTAATACCCGAGATAAAAATGTTCAGAGTCTCGAGTCTCCGTCTCTCATCGAGTCTCTCTGGTGTCTCTGAACGAGAGACTCGAGTCGCTCATAGAGAGATTCTCGTTTCGTATCTAGTCTCTGAGCGAGAGACTCCAATCTCTCAATAAGTGGTGTCTCGATAGACATGGTTAAAATTTAAAAAAGTTCAACATATTTCAGAGATCCCAGTCTTTCTACGAGAGACTCGAGTCTCTCGATTTTTCAGTTTTATTCATTCAGTCTCTCTGTGAGAGAGTCGAATCTCTGAATTAACAATTTTATCGTTCGAGTCTCTCACACAGAGACTGTGAGAAATCCATAAAAACACGTAGGCAATAACTGAGAGACTGTTAAAGACAGTAAAAAGCGCTCTCAGAGACGCCGAAAGACTGAAAGACTCTGAGAGTTAGGAAAGAGACTGAAAATTTTTGTCTAGGGTATGATGATGTGTATGATGCTAGCGAAAAGGAAACGCTTCATCAAAAATGCAATAAATTTCCGGATTGAATAGGCATTTGATTCTTTTAAAACTGTGCCCAATAAAAGTGAAATTATGGATGTCGNGTGAAAGACTGTGAGAGACGCTCTCAAGACTTTGGGAGACTGGAGAGAGATTGAATTTTTTTGTCTAGGGTAGAAAAATTTATGCAGCTAGGTTGGTCGTAATTCGACAGAGTGAAATTGAAAAGAATAATTTTTACTCCGGTACCCATTCTACATTTCATATTTGGAATGTATTTTTAAAAACAATTTTGCATTCAGCATTTGAACTAAGGGAATTGTCCCGTATTTCGTTTTGGTACATTTTCGATTTCAAACACATCGTAAGTATATAAGCACCAATTTTGGCATCTGCTTGCCATATTTATTACGTAAAATACGGCGTCACCGCAGTAAGTAAAATTAGCTAATATAAGCAATAAATCCTTCCCTATTATTGGTGCCGCTACTTTTATCTTCTATCTTATTTATGAGTGCGATATCTGCGAGGTTTCCCAGAGCGATTTCGGGTCGACCGGGTCGCAGAAAGAAGAAGCAGGAGGCTACGTAAAAGCGCACGCGAGTTCCGAAATTCCCTATTAAGGCCCTTTATATTAGATGCGAACTTCTCCGTTTCCGCCGAAAGCAGTACATACACAATTCCATCGAGGTTATCACCCCGTCGTGCCCCGAAGCTAATGTGCTATCATAGGCTGTAATTAGTCGACTGAGACTACAAGATAATGTACTTCTGCAGCGTAAATCTTTCCCTGATGTCTTCTGCCTGCCTCGTGCCTGATGCCTGGATGCCTGCTCACTACATACCACGAACCTCTTTACCATCACTGTTTCGTTCTTCCAAATGCTTTGTTGCGCTCGAATTGGACGAAAACTACCACTAAAACAGCCGCAGGAGTTCACAAAATAAAATGACCCTTTCTAGGCGCAAAACTTTCGGAAACGAAATGGTCCTTCCGAAAACCATTCACTAGAATGTGATAGAATACAATCGTAATAACGAATTGAAATTCAAAGCGAAAAAAGTGTTTAAAGCACACTTTTAACGGTTGCTAGATTAATAACTGGTTACCTTATATACGTATGTATACCAATTAATGGTTTCGGGATTCTACGTTCATTAAAAATGGTGCTCACGCACTCTTGCAGAAAGATACGTGGATGTTCAATAACTCAAGAATATTCATAGCGGCACTATCCGGGAAAGACTTGTTCCTAAATATACTTAACACCAGCACAAACAGCAGCAAAAGTCACGCCTATTATCTTACGTGACTGTAATATCAGAAAATATACGCGGACTCAGCACGCCAGCACAGTTGGTAAAAGTAATGAAAACCTTTTGATCCTAAAAAACTAAACAAAACATTTTCCGATTAATATGTGTTATGTAAGATAGCTGAACAGTCATACTACTGATATATTGACGCTCCTTGAAAATTGTTCCACACAAGATGATTGTATTTCCATATTGAGTTGAAAGGCAGTACATTTAGTAGCTAGTGCTGCTGCCGTGTATGTTTTCTGATTTTATAGTCACGTATAATCGTAGGCGTACCTTTCGCTGCCATTTAGTATATTTAGTACCTAATATTGTCACCGCAAACCTCCACTTGTAAGTATTAAGTAAATCCATTATCTACACATAAAAAGTATCTACATCACTATCATTAGGGTTATCAGTTCTTAGACCGGTTGGACACGTAACTTAACTCTTTCCTATCCTCAGTCCCTAAAACTGTACCTAACATCCCACATCCCTAATTATTTTTGAACAGTAATCTAATCTAGACTTTCCTCTACCCCTCTTAACTCGTGTTTCTACCAGGCACCTACAAACATCCGAAATAAATAAATAAGAATCGTAAGATTTAACCTAAATATTTAAAAACTGCCCAACTCTGATAGATAACGATTTTACTACATTCCAATTTCCCGTTATATATTCATCTTAAAATCAATCAAGGATGGTGTAATAACACCGAAGAATTTATTTCAAGGGTTAGCAAGGTCTTTTACACAGTCACTCCGCGGTGACGAAGGGTTTACGGAGGGCAATAATCGTAGGACAACAGGGATAGATAACTACCCCGTGCAATCGAGGAGTCTAGTGTATTAGAAGCAGAGCAACAAAATATATACATATAGGATGGAAGGTGGAGTAGAGGGTTAACGACGCTGTCGTCTTCACCGTCATCGGTAGGGTTGAAAGTGTCAGCAGTAGATCAAAGATGTGGCAGAAGGGAGTATTAAGCGGACAGTGGGCGATCATTAGCTGTCCGCTGACCAAAACCTAAGCTGCCCGTTTATCACGTTCACGTTGAATTGTAATTTGTCATCTTGCCGTCCCGTTTCAGCAGTAGTTGGTAGGTGACCCGGTATATCTGGATAATGACGCTAGTGGTGGCGCTGCGCTATGTGTACGCTTTACTACAACGTCGTGTCGCGTCGCACCGATATCGCCGCTATGTTTTGTGTGCAGCAGGGAATATATCCCAGGGAATTTGCATGAAAATTAGATAATAAGGGACATGATGACGGCAAGTGACGTCCAGGATAATATTAAGGACCGGACACGATTCCTCCTGTATCCAAATGAGACAGTCTTGAATGGGTATCGCATCGATTTCACCAATTACCCTTAATTTGAATTTGAACTTTTCGAGAATGGCTTGATAACCGAGTCAATAACAAGAACGGTTTAACTTCTTGGTTAGTAATTTATCGAAACCGTCAGAAGTCGATCTTATTTGATCCCATCAGCACGTCATAAGCAGTTTTGATAAATCATACACCAGACCGAGGATGCTCCATTTTCCTTATCATTGTTTCTATTAACCCTAGACAAAAATTTTCAATCTCTCTCCAGTCTCTCAGAATCTTTCAGCGTCTCTGAGAGCGTCTCTCACAGTCTCTCAGTTATTGCCTAGGTGTTTTTATGGATCTCTCACAGTCTCTGTATGAGAGACTCGAACGATACAATTGTCAATTCAGAGATTTGAGTCTCTCACAGAGAGACTGAATAAATAAAACTGAAAAATTGAGAAACTCGAATCTCTCGTAGAAAGATTAGAATCTCTGAAACATGTTGAACTTTCTGAAAATTTTAACCATGTCTATCGAGACACCACTTATAGAGAAATTCAAGTTTCTCGTTCAGAGACTGGATACGAAATGAGGATCTATCTATGAGCGATTTGAGTCTCTCGTTCAGAAACGCTAAACAGTTTTTTTGACAGTCTCTCTCAGCGACACCAGAGAGACTCGATGAGAAACGGAGACTCGAGTCTCACTTTCAGAGACTCTGAGAGACTGAACATTTTTATCTCGGGAATTGAAGTTGTCGTTAACACCGAAATGTAAATTATGATGATGTTTTCAAAAGAGGAGGAAGAAGAAGAATCTACAGGAACTCACTTTGGAAAACATTTAATGTATAAAACGTAACTGATGTACATATATATACATTCACTTAGTCACTGTTTGCTTTTAATCTCTGTAATTCGGTTCTTCGCAGCGCGGCTTGACGTACGTAAGAAAGCAAAGTTAGGAAATCGTCTTTAGCCACTTATAATGATTAAAACGTCACACATACAACAGTAATTATACATGGCGTTCTGGAAGTAAATAACCAAGTCCTTTTACGATATCTTATAACCAACGGTGACGCTGTTTTGACTAGTACTAATATGCCGTCTCAGCTTTTACCTTAAGAAATTTACTTAATTAAAACACTTAATACGAATTCAATTGTATTGGAAAAATTGTAGATGGAATATATGTCAGACAAAATGAAATCAACAATAGTACTATTCCTTAATAGTAATTCCCCTAATCGACTTTTCTTGAAAAACCAATTAATAGAAACCGAAATTTGCAACAGTACTCTAAACATTAACAGATATATATTATATATGTTAGGCCCGAAGTCCGAAAACGCTCAGTGACCGGAAAAAACGGCCACATCGCGTTCTCGCTGCCTTCGAACGCACAGAACGCGTTTTGGTCGTTTTTAAACGCTCGCAACGCGTTCTGGTAACTGTTAAACAGCCGGAACGCGTTTTGTCAATTGTTGAACGCTTACAACGCATTCTTAATGTTCGACATGTATTATTTGCTGCTTTCTACCTGCGTGTTCAGTGTAACTATCTTCCTAGAACTGAAAAACAATTATAAGAAATTTAATATTGTTGAAATGATTCGGCGAGAAAAACCGAACTCATCTTTGGTATCCAATTATAGTTGTCAATAATTGAATTGTTTCCTAAAAACTGAAAAATGGATTGAAATTCATTTGTTTTATAAGTACAATATAAATCTCATTGTACGCAGGTAGAAAGCGGCAAATAATACATGTCGAACATTAAGAACGCGTTGTGAGCGTTCAACAATTGACAAAACGCGTTCCGGCTGTTTAACAGTTACCAGAACGCGTTGCGAGCGTTTGAAAACAACCAAAACGCGTTCTGTGCGTTCGAAGGTAGTCAGAACGCGATGTGGCCGTCATTTCCGGCCACTGACCGTTTTCGGTCTTCGGGTCTAACATATACATATCTATACTGGAGAAGACTTTCATAAAGTGAATAGTTTTAGTCTATATTTGAAAGTATATAGGTAAGTCACTTTATAATAAAATTTGTGTTATACACAATCTATTATGTAGGACAGACGAGTGAGTGTGTAGAATAACGAATTTAACAACATAAAATTAACCATAATTAAACTTACTAAACTTAAACTAAAGGAAACTAAACTGAATAATAATATGCAGTCAACAATAGGTACACAAATTGTCGTAATCTTAAATACAAAATGTCGTCTTGACGCAAAAGAAACAATTTCGGTGAATTACAGGGGCGTAAATGATTAAAAAATGAATCAACAACGGTTTACTACTCAGAGAAGCAGCAAAAAAGTCGTCAAGAATAAAAAAAAATGATGGCAAAGTGTTCTGTTCCGTTATAAAAAAGAAGAAACAAAAGACGAGCAAGGGCTTAGTGACTGAGTGCCATCAAAGTGGATTGAGGATCACGGGCATGTTGATTATTGTGAGATCGTGCAAAGCAGAAAGAAGGAATCGGCTGCCTCTAACACCTAGTAAACGACCGGTTGTTGTTTAAAAAACAAGGGGTTGCCTGCTGCCGTGCGATTTCCAGAACAAATAACTTAGAGGGTGTTTGTTTTTAACGAGATTCACCCTGATCAACGGATCTTCATGAGCGAGCACTCGTTTATTTTTATTTTAGAGGAGGACGAACGAGCCAAGTGAGTGCGCGGTTCGAGCACGCGAACGAATCAACGACTACATTAAAACGCTCTTCCTGTCGGAAAACTTTTAATTTCATCGCCTCTGCAATTAAACGGCCTAGCGGAAAAATCGCATTATTGAATTTCCATCTAATCGCGTTCAATGGATTTTTGAACGTCACGTGACTTTCTACTTTCTATAAATATTCCAACTTAAGAAAAATTTATATACACAATTTTGTCGATTATTTATTATCATCACCGGTTTTTTGAAATGATGTTACTGTACGGTCTGGAATGCATCCACTTCTTTGTCATTATTTATTAGAAGGCTTAAATGGAAGATGACGCTTGCTCCACACTATAAAGTTACCAGTTAAACCAGTTATTACATTTATAGCATTAGAGCATGTTCACATGCAATAAGAAGAATATGCCTGTTTTTTTATTCTATTGTCCTAATCTAATCACTTTTACCTAGAAGTCTAATTTCAACCGTTCCTGCATACACCTCTTACTAATAGCTGGTTTTTTCCTTGATTACCTTACCTCTTTTTACTAATATCTTCCTACTATCAATAATTCCTATTGAATGATTCTTCGCTTTTTAGCGCGAGAATCCACCCATCACTTCAGAGGTGGACCACCTACATCGACGATTTCCTTCCCCAATACTCCCTCCCCACTTAAACCTTTTCGCATCTCATTCTTCTTCCCAATCCTAACCTTCCATTTTCTCCCCGGGGCTGAGCAACCCGCAGGGTTTATCTCCCCACACCTCCCTTCAGGGGGAGTCTTTCGAAGATTTCCCCTCCTCGAGAATAATTTAAACAAAAAAAAACTGTTAAATTTCACAGGCAGATATTCGGGAACTTACTATTGTAAGTGGAATATCAGCACACGCGTTAAATTAATAAGGCGTGTCTTTGGTGGAAGGTAAAAAAAAAATAGAACTCTTGCAGCGAAGTCAACTTAATTATATATTTACAATATGTACAGAGTATCTCCAACTAATGAATCATTATGATTACACAAGTGCCTCTTGCGTTTTTGTGCTGACTTAGTTCAAGTGCTTCTTTTGAAGTCCTTTGTCACATCTTATATCTAACTTAAAACTAGGAGGAAAACACCAAGGGTGTGGCTAGTACTACCATTGGTGATTAACCCTTTCAAAACAATTCGGTGCAAATTTAGAAGGCGGGCTTTCAACTTAAATTTTGGAAAGAGGGAAGTTTACAATCTGAGAAAGGATCGGCACATCAAGAAATCAACAAACGGTACTTTTAACCGTTATAGGCTCATAAAAAAACACCCCATAATAAAATTGAAACTAAATTGGGATCGTAAAGGATCCTTCTTCAACCGTTACCTCTATAAACTAATTTAAACATTGTACCGATGCATCTAAGGGTCCACCACCAAATAAACACCATACCGCCTTGTAAATTTGCAAACATTCTAAAAATTGTATGCAGGAATTTTATGGCCTGCAAAACGAAGAACGGTCTCTGAACAAAAACTATTGAAAAAACTATACATTGTTATTGTTGTTATTTCTTTGTGTGACTTGTATATGGTATTATACTTTTTTTTATCTGTTTGTTTTGTTGTTTAACTTTTGTTGGTACATAAATTTTGTTAATTGTTTAAGTAGTGTTTTGTAGTTATTTTTATTAATAATTATTCAAAAGACACTAAAAGCCCTTTAATGAAATGAGGTATTATTCACACACTTTAACATGATATAAATGTAACAAACCCTTAGACATCCTTGCAGAGGGTATTAGTCTAGGAGTACTGCTAGACCCTTTCGCCCATCTGATCAATTTAAGCAAATATGTCCGGCTTAATTCAATAGTACCGAAAATTTTAACAAAATACTTCCCTATGAACAATTACATTCCTTGTAATTCCTGAGAACAGTGAGATTTTGCTTGACTCTAACGATTTCCTTTTCTGAATCCACTTTTATTGTTTTTGTATTGTACCTACTACATTAAACGGCAATTTTACTGTCACCGATATTAAGCCACTTTCAACTAACACCAGAATTTGACGAAATTCACTATACAGTGTTTTTAGATAAGGACTTTAAGTGTGGTTAATTTTTAACCGAATTTATTTCATAATTTGTTCATACTATATCACGGATTCATAAATTATAACATGAGCTATGTCAACTACTCATAATTCACCCCTTTCGCTAGACGTAAGTTGACATTCCCGTTCTTTAATCAAGTTCGATTCATACAGAAGGCAATTTCAGTTTTCCAAAATTTTCTAATTTTCAGGGCAAATTTTTCAAAATGTCTAGTAATTCTCAAATAATTTCAACAGCAATAAACACCATTTAATTTCTATTTAAATACGTAGAGAAGTCAGGAGTATCTTCTTGTCATCAACATCTAATCATATCATCATCCACCAACATTTCCCCATTCTTCGACGTTAATAATTAGCGTCAGGCAGGCAGACACACGTTATTGTTTTAGTCATCATTCGTCAGAGCATCATCAATTTGTTTCGCGGCATTGTTCGTTACTTGGTTGGTTGTTGCTGATTTGCTTGCAGCGACAAAATCCGATGATGAGATGTGAAGTATTGCAAAGTTTGATGGCAAAGTTGCGGAAATCCGTGCGAGTAAACACCTTCGGTCCTGTCTTTCACGCAGCATTTAGCGCTAGCGAGAGGAATTAAGCTTGGGAAATGTCTGCGACGTCGGATATTCGTAGTGGCGTCTCGATGATTGCTCTTGGTTGGAAGGATGGTTGATTGGTCGGTTGGGTGGGTGGTTTAGGTTGCAACGGAAGGGTACGAAACAGGAGCTTAATTAAGTTGTCCATCACGAAACGTAAAGAACACAAACTTTGCATGTCGGTTTTTTAGACTGTGTACTGTCTGTACCTATCAAAACTATTAGAACTAAATGTCAGAGGTGAAATTAGACAGAATTAAATGATATTCAGTAACCCCGAAAAAGATTGTTAAAGATGTATGTTTGGAGCGCGGCGCTGTACGGGTGCAAAACATGGATCATGTAGGGAAAGTTAGAAATGAAGAGGTATTATAAAGAATTGGAGAAGAAAGAACTCCATGGAAGTCAATAAAACAATAGGCGAGGTAAGTTGGTAGGACACCTTCTCAGGCATGAAGGTCTAGTCAGAGACATATTGGAAGCAGATACAGGAGTTAAGAGGAGTAGAGGTAGACCTAGATTAAGTTACTGTTCGCAAATAGTTAAGGATGTGGGCTGTTCTAGTTTTAGGGAAATGCGAAGTTTAGCTCAGGATAGGAAAGAGTGGAGGTGCGTTTCCGACCAGTCTTAGGACTGGCGACTACATGATGATGAACCCCTATGTCAAAATACATTACTTCTCTTACGCCAACTAAAATGACATCTTCAAAAAGACAAAGAAATTGATATAATTTTCATGTCATTTTCAATCACATCGAACAAAACTCTATATGTAATTTAGCCTCTGTGTTCTAATTGTTAGAGGGTAAGGTAAATAAAACTAAATAACAACTAAAAATAACAGCAACAACGATAACAATTATATTTTACAAAACTTAACAAGGAGCAGAGTAGGTATAGAACAGATAGAGATGATAACTGAAGCGAAGGTTGCTAAGAACTCCTTTCTAAAATCATTTTAGAAAAAAGGAAATGTTAGAAAAACTAGGAAGGAGGAGCTTATCGTTGATAGGTGAAAGTAGGGTACCAATAGAATTGAACTATATAAGAGTAGGGTAGTAGTAGTGGTACCGAGGGTTGAAAGTGCCGAAATAATGAAATACTAGGAATTAGAATATAGGTCAAATCACCGAAGAAACCCATCATAAAATTGCCATTAAGAAAAGATAAAAGCTATAGACGTCATGCGGTTAGTATGCGAAGTTGAATTGTTAATAGGGATTATAGGAAAGTACAAGCAATAAAGTTATTTACACATAGAAATAGAATACAAAATAATTAAGACCCAAAAGAATTCGAATACAATAAATGAAATAGATATTTACAAGTCAGAGAATAACAATAAAATTTTCATTGGAAGTATATACAAAAGATTTAGATATTAAGCCATTGTCGAAAGTATGATTGACAATACGTATATGATTAAAATCACTTTTTATTCGTATGTTGCGATAACCGCCACAGTAAAATAGAAGAAATTTATTTCAGAAGAAACTAAAGTGCTCTCGAGAGTTCCTCAAGGATCTGATCTGGGTCCTCTACTATTTGTAATCTTTATAAATGCAATTGTTATACTATTTCGTCTTTTTTCTCTAATAAAATTTATTTCTGTATTAATTGGTTTCCAACACAAAAGCAACGAGAAAGAGCTTGTTATTAATGAAATGTAAGAAATCAATCGATTATTCCTTTCAAAAATTATGCGAAACCTCATTTTATATTCGACGAATAATGAGGCAAAACACAATAAAGTAAATCATCCGACAGACGTCGGTTACAATAACGACCACGAACAAATTGAATAAATTATCGCTATTGGCCACTGTTCCTTTCGCGCCACCGATTGCAGCGGAAACAGCAGTTCAAAACACCCCCAAATAAAATAATAATCAACGTCTCCGTTGCCTTTAAAAAAAAAGGAAAAAAAACAAGACGCGGAGCATCGCATCATTTGTTTTATGTTTTCATTTGTTCTTTCATTGCTCGCTTGACGTTGGTAATTATTCTTCTTCTACCATTCGTTTTCCGGAACTACGTTACTCTCGAGAATGCACAGTGGACCAAACAAATAAAAATGTTACAGAAAAAAAAGCAAAACCTACATCATCCGTACCTTAAAAGTAAAATAACTAAACCACAGGGTCATATGTACAAAACATATTAAGTTGAACAAATTAAGCTAAACACCAAGGACGAAGGCCCTACAGTCCTGTCAAGAGTTTAAGTTTCCAACTCAATTAAATAGAAAGATGCAATCGGTCCAGTAATCAGATCACACGGAGCAGTTACTGTTAACCTAGATGTTTTGCACAAAAGAAGGTCTCAGACAACATGGGATCCGTCAAATGGGAGGAGCCTAAAAACATGGCGCCGATTAGGGAAAATTTATCGTAGTTCCTATAGTGTACCGTGCAATTTCCAAGTTTTTAAATTACGATAAAATGATAAGTATTGACACAATATGTGATTGGGCTGACACAAAGCCTCGGAAAGGAAATTTCGTTGAAGGTGAGCGTGTTTTTAATGCCAATCACATTATAAAATTCGGAAATAACAAATCCGGAAGCTAGCCTTCAAATTCCGTCAAGTTTACTGCCTACTTTTTACAAACTTCGGATTTAAAAAGTGATTCACGTTATATAATTGGTGAGGTGATTCTGGGTGATTTAAGCAATATCATATCAATGACTTGCACGTGCAAAGCCGATTTAAGAGAACGTTGCAAACACATTATTGCAACTTTGTTGTATTGCAGCAGGTAGGTTCTTAACCTCAAAATACTTATATCGTATCATTAGAATTGTGTTAAATCAATTACACAGGAATAAATAATTTCTCACTTTATAATTTTAGTATGATTCTAGTTTTAAATATTAAGGTTATGGCTGATGGTAAATACTTGCTGAAATATAATCATGTGCATTAAAATGACGTGAACAAATTTTTATTCCGGAATTCACTTCTTTGATACCTACTGCTTTCATCCAAGCTTCTATTAGTTTACTTTTTTCTCTAATTTTCCGAATATATTTTTTACATATATAAAACGGTTAGTTTTTATTGGAAAGTAGTTAATGTAGGTGAAGAGTGAAGATCTATGTCTGAAGTGATATTGCAGCTTTTCACTGAACATATTAACTTTTTATTTGATTTAACTTTAGAAGAAAACTTCGTCGACTCCATCATTAAAAAAATTTTTACTCTTTTAACGTGTTTTATTATTTTAATAAACAATTTTACAATTTGCGTGCACAGTTCCTATGTAAGTTTTTCCCTCATTCGAGTTATAAATTTTGCCGCCAGATGGTGTATACCCATTTGACGGATCCCAATATCCTACTCCAACAACATCTGGAATTAGTTCGTACCAAATCAACTTATTTGATTTTGAAATATCGTTGAAATTTAATAAATAACCATAAAACTAAGCCTTACAATCCGATAATATAGTATTGAAATACGCCTTACCGCGTACGGTAAGTCGCACAATGTGCAAGCGCCCTTAGGAGACGAACTTTATCTGCAGTTGCTTGCCTGTTGGTTTAGCGCTTAATTCCACTGTGCACCGATTGTGGAATTTTTATTTAGCAATAACGAGAACAATTGACGGTGCAATATGCCGTGTTCCACTGCTGTTCCGGTCGTTTCTCATTTCGCGGGTGTTTTTTTTTTTGTTCGAGCAAAATGCTAATGAATATTAGCGCCCTTATCAATTATTGCCCTCGGAGAACAACTTGTAAGGCTTGTTGCTTAAACAGACTCAGGTCGAAGAAAATGAGACTAATTGCTTTATTATGAAATCGCCTTCTTCTATAACTCTTTTTTTATTAAAACGCGAGAACACCTTCAAAGAGAAACGTATACAGGCGTTATGAGAAAAGTTTGGCCCTTTATTTTCTTCATTTTTGCAGATATACTAGTAAATACTTTTTAATTTTCGTTTTAATTAATAAGGAAACCTTGTTGCGTAAGTGTTGTTATTATTAAGGTTAAAAATACCCTTTTTAGCCAACTCTGTTTCAAAAAACATTGTAATTTTTGTTTCACCATATCAAAAGAACAATAAAAAAAATTAAAAGAAGTTGAACAAAAAATACAAAAACATAACCGATAGGTATCATGTTTGCATAAACAAAAATAAAGTGTGTAGAAAAAAGAAGAGAAGTTTTTTTAATTCTAGGTAGGTATTGAATCCAAATTGCGAATTATTATTTGAATATTCAGATATTTCAATATGTATAATTCAATTATGTAAACTGAAAATAAAATAAATGTTTGGTCATTTAATGTTTTTTAATTGATTTTAGATAGGTAAATGTTTTTTTATTTCTGATACCAAACATTTCAGTTATACTAAAGTTTGATCAAACTTTTTGAGAATTTAAATTGTCTGTTTTTGGTACAGAATCTATTTACATATATTTTTATATTTTTTAATGTAGTTCCTAAGTTTCGACTTTTATATCAAAAATAAGCATACACATTCCTCATTTAGTAAGTATTCAAATATTCAAATATTTAACTGAATACTTGGATATTACAGTGAAATTCGTTTATTATGACACCGCCTATATTTACCAACCGCTAAATATGAAGTAATTGCAGTGTTTTCTTATTAAATTCTCTATAGGAAAGTTTGGATATAATGACTCCGTTTAAAATGACATATCGTTTATTATGACTGATTCTCAAGAAATCATATACGGCTATAGTGACCCAAATAATTAATGTTTTATATGACGCCTGCTTAGTATGACGTTTGTCGTTTCCCTTCGATGTCGTTATAAGCGGACTCTACTGTATTACATATTCAATCAAATTGAATCAAATTATAAACAAATATTTGAATCCTTAAGTAGGAAAAACTACGACCCTTAGTTATAACTATTCTTTAAATTCCTGTTAGGTATTGGGCACTTTTGACTACTGAATTTATCAGTTACCTTTCTCTTTCGTTCTTACTTTTTAAACTACTAAAGAATTTACACTTATCAGAGAATTTGTCTCATATCTACACCAATTTTTTTTATTATGCATGCAATATATACTCTGCATAATTTTGCAGACAAACGAATAAAAAATTCTTATTATCATGGTCGACAAGACCCTCCTGGAACTTTACCTTTACCGCCCTACATCGTCCTACATTAGAAGGTACAAATATACACACACTCAGACATATACATTTATTCGTAAAACGTGTAGCATTCGAAATTTCATAAAAAGTCCCTACAGCGTTGGGCATCATTCAAAGGCATTCTTTAGAAATGCAAGACCGCCGGTAAGGCTGACGCGCGGTCGGGCAAAATATCGTCCTTTGTGTACGAACGAAGGACTAACAAGAGGCCGCAGGACCGCAGAGGCTACAGCAGCAACGAACGAACGAACGAACAAATAGAATTTGTGTTATTCAGAATTCGCCGACCGCTTCGACCAAATCTACATACATTTTCGAAGGTGATAAGGTGACGGTTGGGCCAGGGCCGTCATCGGCACCTTCGTCACATCAATTTTGACCAAAGAACTCGAAACCAACATGGAAAACCGGAACAAGTAACATACATATCTATGTAATACATAAATTCATAAACTTTTTATCATTAGAGTTACAGTCGAACTCTTCAAGTAGAAAGAACACGGATTATAACGAACGATCGGCCTTAGCAAACGTTTATAAAAAGGAAAGTACCAGATCCAATCGGTTATAACGAACTAATATTATAATCTATTTACATAAATTCAAAAAGTTTTATCATTAGAGTTACAGTCGAACTCTTCCAGCAGAACGAACACGGATTATAACGAACGATCGGTCTTAGCAAACGTTTATGAAAGGGAAAGTAGCGGATCCAATCGGTTATAACGAACTAATATTGTAATCGAAAATACTACAAACGGCGTGGTGAGCGCCATCTGTAGTACGATGCTACATTCGAGGATTACGTATGCTCCAATAAGGTCCATTGAAAAATATGGATATCTACTTGCTGAAACTAATCCCGGCGTAGCTCACCTCAACGTGATAGGCACGTTACCATAATCGAACAAAACAATTCGAAGTGGTCTGTGGTAATAATTCGAAGTGCCCTTTGTGGTATTTTCGAAAACGCGCTGTTAAGACAGCAGGTAAAGGTTGGTCTGTGTTCAGTCGGGCTGCCTGCGACGCGCTGATGAGATCCAAAAAGATCGAAATCGCGATCCGCGTCTGGCAGTTTCGACAGAATACAGACCACTTCGAATTATTTTGTTTTAATATTGTAATGTATTTACATAAATTCAAAAACTTTTATCATTAGAGTTACAGTAGAACTCCTCTAATAGAACGAACACGGATTATAATAAGCAATATTTAATCTATAGGGCTGATTCTATTCAATTTTGATGATAAAAAAATTAGAACAATAACTTCGGCCTCCTCAGAAGTCCTTTTGTCAATGAAATATTTATGCTTGGTTCTACTTATCTTAACGCGCCCTTTTCTACAATGTTTCAGTTCTGTGTTTTCACATGTAAGTCCTCCCTTCGCACCCTATTGATGAAGTTATGAAGACTGAGTAGCTCGCAATATAACCGTATGTGAGGAGTTTGCAACTTAATATAGCTATAATTTGGGAATTGGAAAATTCTTTTACAAAATAAGATGAAAAATTCTTAAATAAGCATTTTTGAAAGACCAAAATTGACAAAACTTATCAAAAAACTAAAATTTCTGTCTTGCCATCAGTTTTTATTACGGGTTAAGAATGCGAATTTCAGTTGGATCATAAATATCTCCATTTCAAATTAATTATTAATTTTTACCATTAGTTTAAAAACTCCATCCAATCTGAAATATGCGGAACATATTTTTAAATCTACTTAAGATTTGCACAGGTTATGATTAGAAATATATTATTACTTTTACTTTTTACCACAAACAGAATCCTGGCATTACAATAGAATAGTGATAACATTTGTCATAAATAGAACTCCTGACAGTAAACTTAAGCTTAACTGTCAAAGTAACGACCGCATCTTTGGAGTCTTTAGTGTGAATCGCGTTTTATTTCATTACCAATAAGAATCGTATAAAGAGTGTCATAAACATGATACGACTGTTTCGAGTGGATCTTAAAATTTATAGGCAAACATTGCGGTTTTACATATATATAGGTAGGTATATCTACGAAATTACAAAGTAAGTTTTCGTTTTAACGATTTTTGATTTCAAATAAATTTCGGTCGGGGACATCGCGATTTGCGTGAAATTCATATTGATGTAAACAGAGTTACTGCTCCGAACTTTACATCCCAACAATACATTCACTCTGTTTGTTCTGTACGATATAAAAATCATGATGTCGCCTTGGATTGGAATAAAACTTACTTATTGTCCTAAAATTTTGAGTTTAAATTACCTATATACGCGATGTTCCTCAGTAACGCTCTTTATAGGGAACTAAGAAAGTCTGAAATTAAGTTTTCATATTACACAGTCTTTTAAACCAAAAAATTTTTATAAATAAAATGTTAAAAAATTTCCTAAAAATCAAGACGTACCACTACATTATACGTAATGTAATGTGTTAATATTATTTGGAATTGAGGTCTAGTTTCGATTTCCAGTATCTAGGATGTCGTCCGATAATCGAAATTTTTAATTAACAATCACTAATTATTTGACGGGTCGGACATGTTTAAACGTCAATATTTGGTGATACGGTAGGAGAATGCGGCAATGGTTGGGCGCGCACTTCCACTCTGTCCTATCCTGAGCTAATCTTCGCATTTCCCTAAAACTAGAACATCCCACATCCTTAACTATTTGCGAATAGTAATCTCATCTTTTTCTTTTTTTCTCTTCTTTTTATTGAAGGCGACTCGACCCTACGCTATTCTCTGCTTTATATCCCTACTACTCCTTCCGTCCTTACTTATCTGACTTCGTAGATACCTAAAATTAGTCACTTCTTCTAATTTTTCGTCTCCTATCTTTATATTCGCTCTTACCCTATTTTTTTCTTCCCTTACATACCAATATGTTTGTTTTACTTTTATTTATTTTCATTCAATTACGGAATAAAATAGTTAAAACATAAGTGATATGTACCGTCGACAACCGTTCAAATTTGAAGGAGTTCATAGATATTTAACAATCTGAATGTTGTTTTTCCTTTTATCACAACTTTCCTTTAAATCAATTTAACAATACTGCATTCCATTTCAGTCCTAATTTTTCGATCGATTGAATGTGATCTGTAGCAGCAGATATTAGCACAAGCGACAGCGTCTGTCTCCTATTACCTTTTTTTTGTGAAAAAGGGGAAAACAAGAGTCAGGCCGAGGACAACATCTGTGTATATGTACAGTGTACACACATGTGTATCTATGTGTGTAAGTTCGCAACTAAAGTCGGTGCTCGTCCGAGCGTGAAACAGATCCAGATTGAGGAACGCTGTACCCAGGAATACCATTCCATTGTCCGACCGTATGGCCATTGTCACATACTAATGTCCGTCGTCTGGATGCGGTTCCTGAAGACGTCCGTCTCGGATGGACAGATAGCAGCAGATGAGATACTTTTATGATACTGTTACGCTCGTTCGCTACTAACATGTACTGATAATGCAGGAAGTAGAAGAAGAATGGCAGACTTTCCTTCTTGATTTTACAAGCGTGGATGCATTTCCTTAGTCTATAGTCTTATTATTAAAGACTCGGTATATTCACTTAGAAGATTCTTTCCCTTATGAAAATTCGACCAATCCTGTTTGAATTACGAGAATATAGGTTTAAAAAAGCTATAGCGTCAATCGGGAATCGAACTTGAACCGGCCGCAGAGCAGGCAAACCATCATTTCACTCATCGATACCAGTAGGCTAATCACTACTTTAAAACTACGTAGCCTACATATAATCGAATAAAATAATTCGAAGTGGTCTGTATTCTGTCGAAACTGCCAGACGCGGATCGCGATTTCGATCTTTTTGGATCTCATCAGGGCGTCGCAGACAGCTCCGATAAAACACACAGCAACTTTTACCTGCTATCTTAACAGCGCGTTTTAGAAAATACCACAAATGACTCGGTAAACGCCATCTGTAGTACGATGCTACATTTTAGGATTACGTATGCTCCAACAAGGTCCATTTAAATATATGGATATTTACTTGCTGAAACGAATCCCGGCGTAGCTAACCTCAACGTGATAAGCACGCTACCATAATCGAATAAAATAATTCGATGTGGTATTACAGATGGAGTTTACCGCGCCATTTGTGGTATTTTCCACGTAGCCTACAATTCTCGAGCGCAGCTCATATCGTATTTTTTATTCTATAAATGAGTTAACTGTGCCGTTACTACTGTTTGCAAACCTCTCAGTAGGTACCAACATGTTTGTACAAATGCAAACGCGTATATAACAGCCAACAATTTCTAATATGCGCATAGAAGACATGACGATAAAAATAACCGGCCAATATTACCTGCCAATAGGGAGGATTAATAGCGGCTTTGTTTCAATAACGACCGATTTAAGTGCCTCTTGGCCATTGTTGAGCTTCTTACCGGAGCTCATTCCCAACTAATTGGTTTTGCTTTGTAACCGGACAGCAACTGAACTGAACCGAACCGATCTGACGACGCCGCTGACGTTGCTACTGCCTCCCAAGTACTTATATCTTGTTTATTACCCGCTCGTTTATATCCATTCGCCTGTTAGGTGCCCGCTACCCATCTACCTATATCTTCCTACTTATTAATTCCTTGTTTCCTTCCCGTCCACTATTCAATGCAACATTATATGAGCTTGTCTTCAATAATACACACACGTAGGTATATCGAAAGACCATAATAGGTTAATCGATAATTTCCAAATCAATCACGTGTTCACGTGAAAATGTTTAATACATAATTAAGGAAAATGAAATGAACACAATCAAATAAGTAATGAGTAAAAGCACCAGACGTGCAAATGCCCAGAAGGACTAAAATGAAAGACAGCAATATTGGGGACACTGGGAGGTTGCACGGAGAGAAATTCTTACACGAATTACTGTGCTCAACAACCCGACAAAAAAAATTTTCTAAGTTAAATTTTTTTTAAAAATTACTATTTCAGTTTGAGACTGTAAATTCCTAGACGGACCAATAGATTAAGTGCTATCTTATCATTTTCTTGAAGCAGTCTCCTAATAAGCAGACAAGCAGAACATAAAATGTAATGATTTTTCACGATTTTCGAGTTTAGAATATAAGGAAATTCTCCGGAAATTTTTACATTTCTGAACTGTTTCGTTTATGTATCACAAGGATTCCCACCTACGTTGAGTGAAGTGGTTCATCATCATCATAAGGTCGTCAGTCCTAAGACTGGTTGGACACGTACCTCCACTCTTTCCTATCCTGAGCTAAACTTCGCATTTCCCTAAAACTAGAACAGCCCACATCCTTAACTATTTGCGAACAGTAATCTAATCTAAGTCTACCTCTACCCCTCCTAACTCCCGTTTATGCCTATAATATGTCTCTGACTAGACTTTCATGCCTAAGAAGGTGCCCTACCAACCTATCTCGCCTATTTTTTATTGACTTCTATAGAGTCTTCTGTTCTCCTATTCTTTCCAATATATCTTCATTTCTAACCTTTTCTACCCACGATATCCTCATCATCCGCCTATAACACCTCATTTCGAACGCTTCTAAACTTTTCTTTTCTGGTGCGCCCACTGTCCATGTTTCGCACCCGTACAACACCGTGCTCCAAACATACACCTTTAACAACCTTTTTGAATTTCTAAATTAACCGTTTGCGAGCATAGAAGTGACTTTTTTTTATTAAAGGCGACTCAACCCTGCACTATCCTCTGCTTTTTTATCCCTACTAAGTGGTTATTTCCGATGATTTGTATGTAAGAAATATAATATTTTTTGGGCAATACCTACCCTTTTATCTTATAACGCACGTTTTAGGGGATTCCCAAGTTGATTCGCTTGTCCATATAAGCAAAAATTCTGGAGACTCCTAGTAGTAATGTTTTGTGTTGGAGATCCATTTCCATCACCAGAGGTGGAGCTCTGTTTAGTTTGATTTTATTGACTACCTACTGAGTAGTGCAAGTTTCATTTTTGACTAGCTTTTACCCCCCACGTAAAACAATACCTTAGATTCCTAGACCATTATTCACTCCTAGGAACCCCTTAATGTTCACGTACCCAGCTCTAGATCTTATTGATATGCTCTGTTATCCTAATAGATGTAGTTCGACTAGTTTGCCCAATATAATAATAAGTATTACAATCAGAAAACCTTTTATTATTTTATCATATAAACTTGTTCCTTGGGCAAATAGGAAAAGTTAGCAAATGACGAAAGGATAACTGCTACTATGGTATCACGACTTCACCTTACTTTTTTCACTCGAATATTTCTTATCACACCTAAATAATATAAAAGGATTACCTAGTTAGCGTTATAGTTAGTAAGTGTGTGGTTTTGCATTGTATAACAACCGAGCCAGACGTGTTTGTCTGATATCTGTATCTCTAACCTCACTGCAGCCTTATTATTATCCTTCAAGTCGCGTACTCCTCCGCGGCCTACTTGAAGGCTTACTCGAAAGCTCTTGTCAAAGGAAGTTTACAGATTTGCCTAGTCACCCCGTATAAGTTGAGAACAACCCGCTTCTACGTCTTTCCAAATTTAAACTTACTTCTAAAACTAACCAAGTAACTTTAAACGTAAACGAAAATAACCACAAATTATTTTTATAAATGCATTAGTGAAACATAAAAAAAATGTTCCACCAGAGCCACAATTTCGACTATTATCAAAACTTATTTTACCCTTTCGCCATTTCCTCATATTCCCTTTCCTGTTTGCCTTCTCTATTGCTAAGTATGATCAATCATTTTTGTTTTATTCTATCTCATTAAAAAAAAGCCTTTTTTAAACTTGATCAATAGGTAAGTATCATACATGTATATGATTTTGCAACGTCTCGTCTGAGGTGTATTATTCTTGTCAAAATTCGTTCGATTCAATTCAGATTGTACAGAGCAGACGGTTTAGGGGTTTGTTGCGTTCGTTACAAAAGAAACAAAAAAAAAAGAGTACGAAACAAGAACCGAAAGCGGGGTGATTGTTCGTATTTAGGAGTGCAGAGACGACGATTTTCGGTACCTAGCATAAATTCATAGAAACGAAATTAAACAGAAGGCGCGCATTGTTCGGAAACGAGAGGGCCGACCGCCCGCTCGCCCGCCTCTGTATTAAACTTGTATTAATTAGCTCGATAATTAAACGAATTTCGAATTTTAAATTGGCGAAAGCGGCAGTTTTGTGAAGTGATGCAGTCGAGGAACTACAGGGTACGTACAGCGGGGCGCATGGGAGGCGATGGATTGAGGTAGAGGTATACAGATGTGATCTTGCGATGGTGGTAGTATTACCTATTAAAAACCCAAAGGGAATGATCTCAAGAACGCCCCGCTAAGCTTCGAGTTTTCAAGTTTAATGAATGACCGGCGAACTTTCAACCTGCTGATTTAGTAATCAGACTGCAAGTACAGTAGGTACAGACGTACACACATATAGAGTTGATAAGACAACCAAAGTAAAACTTAAGTAGCTGAACTGATATTACCACCAGTAAGCACTTCCTAACTTGACAAGTTCAGAAGCATATATTTATCACTATATATACTTAGGTAACTATAGGGTTGTTCGGAAAGTCATTTCGTTTTTTTTGTGGAAATGAAAGACAGTTTTCGTATAATAAACAAATATTTTATTAAATTATATATTGACCGTTCTGGCCCAACACCTTTTGCCATCTTTCTGGTAGTAGCATAATTCCACGCTCATAAAATTTTTGGTCTTTGCTGGCAAAAAACTGATCGAGGAGGTTTTTGACCTCCTCATTTGAGGTGAAGGTTTTACCGTCTAAAAAATTTTGGAGTGACCGGAACAAATAATAATCCGATGGTGCCAGGTCTGGAGAATATGGTGGGTGTAGCATTGTATCCCATTCAAGCTGTAAAAGCTTTTGGCGAGTGACCAAACTTGTGTGAGGTCTCGCGTTGTCTTGGTGAAACACTACACATTTCCTGTTGATTAGTTCTGACCTTTTCTGTTGAAGTGCATCATTCAGTTTGTCCAGCTGATGACAGTAGACTTCCGAATTAATCGTTGTGTTATCCGGTAAAAGCTCAAAAAAAACGATTCCTTTAAAATCCCACCAAACAGACAGCATCACCTTTTTTTGGTTTGGTTTGAGCCGGTTCATCTTTTTTGCTCCATGACCTCTTGCGTTCGACGTTGTTGTATACAACCCATTTTTCGTCCCCAGTGATGATGCGCTTCAAAAACGGATCATTTTCGTGACGTTTGAGAAGCGAATCGCAGACGTCAATGCGGCGACACAGATTTCTCTCTGTGAGAACATGGGGAACCCATACATCGAGCTTCGAGGATAATCCCAGGCCTTTCAAGTGGTCATAAACTGTTGAATTTGATAAATTTAACCTCAATCCGATCTTACGTGTTGTTATTCGCCGGTTCACATCAACTAATGCCTTTATCACGTCTTTATCAGCTTCAACCGGCCTTCCCGAACGTGGTGCATCTTCGACATCAAAATTGACGGATCGAAATTTAGCGAACCAGTTCTGGCACTGGCGTACTGTCAACACACCTTCTCCATACACATCAGTCAATTTGTTTCTGGCTTGAACAGCATTTTTACCCTTTCTTTACATATTTAAAAGGGCACCAACCAAAAACTACTGCGTAGAATTAATTGGAAATTTTCATATACAAGCCTTGCTATATGAGCTCTCAAAGCATATGAAAATTATACGGCTTAAATGTGAAGTTGGGTGCAAAAGAATACAATTAAATCCTCTGTCGGGAAAAAACGAAATGACTTTCCGAACAACCCGATAACTAAACTGGGCTAGACTAACTGCATAGAGAAATGGTAAGGACTACGCTATTACTAATCGATTCTTAATACGGATCTGGTTCTCATTTTGACACATCAGATATATTCAAAAAATTTTGTTTTCAGCATCTTTGAGAATCTTAATAATTTCGTGTGGTGTAATTATCAACCCCAAAGCCAAGAGGTCGTTAAAGATAAAGAGACTTAGACAGTTGATCTGACAAAGACTTATTAATTCCTTCTCAACATAGAAAGCAAAGAATGAAACGCTATTATGACGAGTCGAGTCAACATCATCACAATAAAAGTTAAATATCAGAATTACTAAATATAAAAAGACATAAAAAGCGTTTTTTTTTCTTTTAATCGCTAACTTGAGGTTGTGTCTCGTAAATTCTGGAGTGTGTTGGTTAACAGAACCCTATTATATTGTCTTATCGTAGAAAACGGTCACCCTCCATGGGGAAACTTATCTTATCGTTCGCTTTTTCAGCAAGAACAGTCACTACTACATACTGGCAATCGGTCTATATTAGTCACAATTCCACTGATATAAATCTCTTCATGTCATTCTCTCATAAAATGGACCAAATAATAGATGACAATAATAAAAATTTTATTTTATAATTCATAAGATTTTATACTATATATTCAATTCACGGGCTCTCTCTCTCTCAAAATTTATTAGAATTGTACAAAGGAAAAAAACTGTTTTTATTAATTTAGGCGAGTTAATTTTATTTTTAATTATTAATAAAGTATGCAAGGGTTGTAAAAGTACGGTTAGGAATAATACAAAAATAAGAAATGAAAAAATGTAAGAATTCGCTGATTTTCGATATTTAGGGAGTCAGATAACTCAGGATGGAAAGAACGCTAGAGAGATATAAAACGAAGAATCAAGTAAAAGAAAACGTCGGGCGGCTTTTAACAGAAAGGAAAATTTTTTGGAAATTCAAAAAAGGATATGAAAAATACATATATATTAGAAGTAACGCTCTGTATAGGTGTTAAAGTTGGATGGTGGACGCTGAAGAAATGAATAAGTTAAACAAGTGGTGTTACAGCAGGATTTTGGAATACCATAAATAAATCAAAAATGTGGAGGTAATAGAAAAAGTAGGAGTGGAAGTTAATTACAAATAGGTGAGATAGGTTGGTAGGACATCTTCTCAGATATGAAGGATTACTTAATGACATATTATTAGGATCAGAAACAGGAGTTAAGAGGGAAGAAGTAGATTACAATTTGAAATTGCTATAGTTTTCAAAAATTACTTAATTATTAATTAATTTGATTTAATTCTTATGTTTATATGATAATAAAAATAACGATCAAAGTTTCTCAAATTATATTGTTAATTTCTGGACTCCCAAAGATATATATCCTACGGTTCAAACATCAATAACAGAAAATTAAATTACGTGGCTATCCTTCCAGCAAAAGTTGCCCACCAATATGAATTAAACACTTCCAATATACCGATATACACTAATTTAATTCCTTGTACTTCACCTAATAAATGATGACAGTACATCAGAGTTTCCCCAAATCATATCAGAAAAACCCTTCTACACATATCCAAAATAAATAAGCGAAACTCTCGAGAAGATGATCAACTCATCTATTCGTTATTGCTTCTACATTTGAGATGATACAACGATATGGGTTGTATCAACTTGAAGAGATTACCAATACAAGCACAAAAAATATTACCTACTTACTAAAAAAGTTACTTCACATGTTCTCAAAATGTTACGTTGTGAATGAAACAAAAACAGTTCCAGCTAACTACAAAAATTTCGTTTACGTTATAATCATCATCATCATTAAGTCATCAGGTCTAAGACTACTGCGACACGTAGCGCTAGTCTCTCCTACCCTGAGCTAATCTTCACATTTCCCTAACTAAAACTGGAATATCCTACATCTTCAACAATTTGCGAACAGTAATCTAATCTAGGTCAATCTCTACTCCTCCTAACTCCTGTTTCTGCTTCTAATATGTCTCTGACTAACCCTTCATGCCTGAGCAGCTGTTCTAGCAACCTATCTCGCCTATTTCTTATTAACTTTCATAGTTATCTCTGTTCTACTGTTTCTAATACCTCCTCATTTCTAACATTCTTTATCAACGGTATCCTCATCATTCACCTGTATTTCGAAAGCTTTTAACTTTTTGTTTTCCGTCTCGCTTATCGTCAACGTTTCGCATCCGTACAGAGCCGTACTAAAGACATACACCTTTCATAATCTTTTTCAAATTTCTTAATTAATCGTTCGCGAGCAGAGAAGTAACTTCTTTTTGTTAATGCCAACTCGTCCCTGCGCAATCCTATGTTTTATATCTCTACTAGCCCTTCCATCCTCAGTTATCTGACTGCCTAGATACCGAAAATCAGCCAATTTTTCGTATTATTTAATGACACTTAACATAAAAAATTCAGGCAAATGGTGAGGCTGTAATTTGTAATTATCTTCTTACTTCTATTCTCTTTCCATTTTGTTCGTCTTAACTTCATGTCATTAGTCACTACCCACAGAATCCTACGATTTCTAATAGGAGGCAGAAGAAACCCTTCCGCCGCACCCTCCGGCTTTGCACTAGTGTTCAGGTCGAAGCGACTGTCCGTCGATCACTATTAGGTTCAATTTTTAACCTCAGAAAGATCCGGGGTATATTTTTAAAGGAGATACAAACTTCTTGATGGAGATCAGCAATCACAGAAGGAGCTTTAGGTAATTAACAATCTGAAAGGCAAACAGGACGTCGCGGTTGCCGTCGTATCATTCTGAACCAAAAGGAAATGAAATAATTGTAACATAAAGAACGCAAGTAATATCCGAAACTAAAATGTTGACTTAGCATTTCCAACATCCTTCTTTCTCTTTCTCGTCCTTGGTCTCCTTCTTTCTTTTGACAAAGAATCAAAGGAGATTTTGCTACCTATTAAAATAAACACTGGCGAAGGCGAATCTTATGCAAACTGTTTAATTTCAACTCTTTCAACAGGAAGCGTTTCGTGCGGAGGAAGTAGCGAAGGATTTGAGTTACTCGGTTTAAAATGAAAAGAGGACCTCCACGTAAAGACACAAGTCAACTTGGTCCTGAAGACGAAATTTAATTAAAATTTACTACATATTTGCTCAAAAGCTTTAGAAACTTTTTAATACCCAGGTAGGTATACTGTAAGACCAAAAAGATTTTGTAAAAATTGCAGTATTCGTTAGAAGATAGAAATGTGGTGTTATATGGAGATGTTAGAAATGAGCTGATATTAGGTAGAGTACGAAAATAAAAGGCGTTATAGAAATAGGAGTAAAATAACTGGGATAATTTTTTATAATTTCCATTTCGTCCCCTGTATAGATAATACTTAATAAATCATAAGTAAATCGGGAGCAAGAAGCAATTGAATACCACAATCAACACCTACTACTGTTCGTTTCAAGAAGTTGAAGATATGCCCTTTCCCTTTATTAGGATGCGCCGTAGCATAATTCCAAATTTAATCATATTTGTCTGCGTAGCTCATTTCTCCACCGATCATCGAGCGAGAACTAGATAAAAGTGTACAGTACCATTTGCAAAATTATTTAAACTGCCTCGTTAAAATTTAAGAATATGCTTTATTTAAAAGCATATTTAGCCAAAAATAATAACAAGTGAATTAACTTAACGTTCTACACACCTATAAAACTTTTGCTTTGTTTTCTATTGTTAATTTATATACATTTTTGTTTTAAGAAATTGCTAAACATTTTCGTCTAGTA
>NW_020438907.1:934588-960562 GCF_000699045.2 Agrilus planipennis | reverse complement strand
ATCTTTCTCACCCGAACCACCACCCACCCATTCCCACGATTCCTGAAAGCAGGCTGAAGAGGGCCTTCCGCCCTACCTTCCGGCGTAGTCCGGAGGGACTGCCCGCCCACCAGCACTAGTGGCTGGTGGGAATGAAACACCCAAAAAGTTTTTTTTAAAAAGACCCAGAGGTTTAGACCATTGCTTAGCATTCGGGAGGACGCCGGTTCGATTCTGGGTCCGTCTGCCTTGGTCCAAGTCTTTCTGTGGTTTCTTTAGATCACTTAGGCAAATGTTGGGGCAGTAATATTCCACAGATAATCTTTCATTCTCTTCTGTCTTCATTTCGTCCCTGTCATCTTTCTCACCCGAACCACCACTTACCCATTCCCACGATTCCTGAGAGGAGACTGAAGAACGTCTTCCGCCCTAACTTCCGGCGTAGTCCGGAGGGACTGCTCGCCCACTAGCATTAGTGGCTGGTGGGAATGAAACACCCAAAAGTAACTAATCATAACCAGCCCGGTTTACTCAACATGAACCTGTTCACCCCTTCAGAGGTTGAATTTCGAAATATTCATCCTTATTCCTTGTATATGTTAGACGCATTCGTCGAATTCTCCTACCAACCGAAATACAGTAGGTAGTAGTAGTAGTAGTCATATATTAAAGACCTAACAGTCCGTTGTCAAAAATATGTTCTATTTTGGAATTAGTTTGAGCTGATTTATACATTGTGCTAACTGGGCATTCTCGAACTGCACCCATTATAGGGTGCCACATTATTTTTAAATGAAATTATGAAACTATTTCACCTGGCTCCATTTGCGAATAAGAAAATAACTTGAAATTTTTTTTAATACGTAAAATTAGGGTAGGTTAAGTTATGGGGTAGTTAGGCTGCATGCATTTCTTTTATAATATTCGATATTTCACCTTTACCCCTTCCTTCTCCACTACAAAGTCATTCCGGGCTTTTAAAAGAGAACCTCGCATTTACGTAAGTTTTGCATAAAAGTGTCACACAGCATTTCAGATGTTTTTTCATTTTATGAATTTTCACATCATTTGGATCGCATCGTATGAACCCCCGTAATTATATAGGTATTATACTTAATCATTTCATTATTTTGGTTTGTTCGATAGTAAAATAATAATGATAATAATAGCATAGTTGAATCCCACGGTCGGTTCTTCTTCGATCGTTTATGTAGGAAAACTCGGTAAAGTTCCGTTTGGATAAAATGAAAAGGAAAACGGCTTGAAGTATGCGTTTAATGTAGCGGAAAATAATGACGAATCGACGCTGTCTGTTGCTTATAACAGCTAATATGGAGCTCGTTTATTAATTCGAAGGAGAACGAAACGAGAAACTTCGTCCCTCACTAGCTCATTAATAATGCCTTACCTTTTATTATATGCACTTCAAAAACAGCCAGTTTCTTCCAAGGCAATCCCAACAATATACAAATCGATTTTGAAAAAGTCATACCTGAAAATAATAGAAAAATAATTGAAATTTATACCAACAATGAACAATTATTATTAATATTAAACTTTTAGTCAGTTAGATCGCTATTTCGAACTTATTTTAGTTCTCATTGTCACGCGAAAGGCAGTTTCGGTTATTAAATATTTTTACCACGACTTCATTTTAATTACGTCACAAAATAACAATTACAACTACATATAATTGAAATAATATCTTGAAATTTTTGCAGCTGTTTGACCATACTATATGGCAAGACATTCAGAAGAGGAACTATACGTAGTTTCCGCCCTATCCCCCGGCTTTGCAGTAAAGTGTAGGTTGGAGCTGGTGGGAATAACACAAGTTTTTTTTCTAAACTTTTGTCAACTGATAATTTATTATTATTTTATCTTACTATAATTTAAAAGAAACATCAAATTGCTTACAGTAGGTTCGTATACCTTTGCTTTAAATGCAAAAATCACGCCTTTTAAGTAAATACCTTAGGTACCTATACTAATGTAATTTTATCAATTTACAATTAATATTAAATATTGCGGTACCTACATCGTTAATGGAAATTTAATAACAATTATGTAAGAAGGGCCGGCTGGCCAACCGTTTTCCGACGAACACGTACAGCAACAGCCCGAAAATAATAATTGTCAGTTCGGGACTGGCCATTTAGAACACATGGTAATGAGTGAAGTTCTTGCAAGGGAAACTAAACAAGAATTTAATTGCTTCTCTCTGAAATTTCATACAAAACAGACCATACACGACAGACGGACGACGGCTATTTCGGAAAACGTTCAAGAACCACGGCAACCAAGTGACCAATATTGCCCTTTTACTATAGAACAACTAGCGCCACGAAATATGAACGCTTCACTACACGAATGTGAAACGTCTATCAATTCATTAGTACCTATCTAAATGAAAATGAAACAAAAAAAGTTTGAAGTTCATTAACGAATCTTAAAATGCAAAAAGAAAACAATAAAGCCTCTGTATATGATTCAATGTTGACTGATGATCTGATAGCATATATATTATTCTTCTTCGATCTTATTTACAAAGGCTTTAAACTTTTTGGGTGTTTTATTACCACCGATTGTTAATGCTGATAGGCGGGTAGAGCCTTCGTACCAAGCAGGAGAGTACAGAATACTGTGAATTTACATTTGTCCAAGTGATCCATGAAAACCACGGAAAAACTTGGACCAGTATATGACGAACCCATAATCGAACCGGCGTGCTTCCGAATGCTAAGCATTGGTCTAAACCGGGGGTGGCCAACCCGGGGGCCGTCTTGAACATTTTTCCAGCCGGCGAAATTCATCATAGTTTTACAGAATACATTTTACATGGAAATTCAAAAAAGATGTAGGTATGTAGCACGGCGCTGTACGGGTGCAAAACGCGGGTGGTGGGCGCAGGGTAAAAGAAAAGGTTAGAAGCATTTGATATATGGCGTCACAGGTGTCTCCATATCTAAATAATGAAGATATCGTAGTAGAGAAAGTTAGAAATGAGAAAGTATCAAAAAGAGTAGGAAAATAGGGGGTGCTATGGAAGATTAGCTCTGGATAGGAAAGAATGAAGGTGCTTGTTCAACCAGTCTTAGGACTGACCGTTTTGTGGTCATGATTATGATGATTATAATGATAAAAGTATTGAAAACCAATATATAAAAAAATAGATTATTTGTGCAACCATATAATCAAAAATTAACTGTTAAAACTATGTTAGAAAATTAATTTTGTTTCATATAATTTTGCATGCGGCCCACGGAGTCGTGATTAAAAGAAATCCAAACTGCCCGGCAAGATTATTTGGGTTGGCCCTCTCCTGGTCTAAATCTGTAGGTCGCATGCGGCTCGATTGTGACGCATCCCAGGACGACAGATAAAATTAGTGATAGACGATGATTTCAATCACGCGATTTTTTCAAACATTTTAAGGCTTAATGTGTCGGCAATTACCTAAATCAAAACTTTTATAAATTTTTGTGGGTCTTCATTTTCGCATTTTACGAAAATGTTACCCGTTACCCGACACCCATAAACCCATTGACCGGGTTTATCTAGTATACAAATCTCCCTCGCGGTTCGGTGACTGCTTCAGCACCCTTGTTCGAAAGTTCCGAAACTTTGCAGAAGGGTCGTCTGTGCTCCGCACTCCCGACTTTCCACGTGGAAATTCCCGAATGTAGATTAGGGAGCGGTACATATTAGGCGAAAAGTTCCTGCCGACGACGACGACGGCGACGACGCCGACTTGGTCGTCCCGACGCCGACACGTAAGGTAACATTCTCAGCTACATACAACCTGTCCGGCAACAGATTAAGGTCAAGCGGATACGTGGTTGATTTTTTTCTTTTCTGCTTTTTTTTGCGTTCGTAAAAGACGGTTGCGTCGACGTGTAACGCCCCGACGCCGGGCGTCGGCGACGTCGTTATTGGCGTGTGTCGGACCGCCCTCTTTTAACCGGCCAGCAACAAACAGCGATAGGATGGAACCGGCAGGTTCACAAACGATAGGTACGCCTCTCCTATTAACTAACACGTATGTAAATCGTACAATTTAACTAGTTGCAACTTTCGCTAATTTTTTTCCGAGTCCGGCGACGCATTCTGAGCGCCCGACATCGAAATTTTCTGCTCTCGTTCTTTCCATCTCGCTCTCCGCGTGTACGTACGTCAGTGTTTCGTACAGTTTCTCCGAGTTTTCTCCAAGTTAATCGACCCCTCGGAAAAGTTTGCGAAACTTTTCCCAGTCGAAAATTTGCGGGGAAAAGTTGGCCAAACGAAACGATCCGTTGGATTTTTATATACAGCACGTAATTAAAACGCCGATGCAAAAAAAACAAAGTGGGTTACGAATCGAGCTGTTGTTGTTTGCAAACATACATACACACACACACACACATAGATGTACGCATACACATACATAAGTATACACGTAAGTTTTCGAGTTCATTCGAGAATGCAATTAATTAAAAATTGCACCGCCAACTTGACTAAAACAACAACTCAGAGTTTTATTTGTTATTCTTGTCGGTCCTACTTTTCATTTTCATTTCCATGGGTTTTTTTTTGTTTTCTCTAATAACAATCGCTTAATACATAGTTGATGTTTACTCGTTAAAGTATTACGTTACAGTCTTGCGTCTACAAAATCTTTTCTTCCATGGGGTGGTATATTAAAACAAGATAGAGAAACATTTAATTCGTCAAAACATAAATGAAAACAAAGAATGAAATTGACTTTAACTGACGACTTCAAACAGGACGCAAAAGAAACCTTATATAAAATACTTACATCTTTACAGGATACTTTACCTAATATTGGAAACTGATTTATTTCATCTTATAAAAATCTACAAATCTCGTAAATTTTTCAACTGAAAATGATATACTGATTGACAATTTCATCTTCTATATGTATGTCAATCAAGTAAATAAAACAGAGATTATCTAGTAATAAATTATAACCTTTGTACGTTTAGATTCATCCCATATCATACTGAAATCCTAGAAAAGCGAAGATAACATGCTTCTATTACTAAACATCTACTAAATACATTCTCAAATGCTATAAAAAAGGTGACCATACAAATCTTAATGAAGAACCTAAAATGAGCAATCAAAAGATAAATTTGTGAACTCCGAATCTGCACATTTCAGTACTAGTTTTTCGGAATGTAATCACAGAAACTTCCTGAAGGCGTCCCCAGTTACATTCAAACGTGCCTGACACGTCAATATTCACGACTTTTACTTAAAAACGTCGATTAAACAAAAGTAGGCTTAAAGCGAAGTTCCATCATTTGATAGACGTTTTAATAGTCAGCTAATTCCTGAGTGTCGTATCACTAGAGGAGATCGCTGCACCCATTTATATTACACCCACACCTATTACGCGATATAATTTTTCTGCGACAAGCAGAAAAATATATTTTAATATGAAAATGCCTAAGTTAAGTAAAATGACAAAAAACCCAATTTACATTTGATTAGCTCTCTGGATATTCGCATCTCGCATCGTAGTCCTTTTCATCCGACCTCCACCGCCTCCTCTTCCTCCTCATACACCTCTTTTCGTTCCATCTCGCGCTTCACATTGCCGGCGCGTAGCGTTTAAATTGAATAGCCGAGAACTAGACTTCAAAGTTTCGTCGACAAAATATGCAGAACGTTTTATTAAGTTTCTTTTTGAAGTGCGACCTGTGCCGGAGCCCCGTCGACAAAAGGAGAAACTCTTTCGGACGTGTCTAAAAGTTCCGAATACTGGAATAGTTAACTGAAGCTCGAAAATTCAAACAAAAACACGCTCTGCACCACGAAATAGATAGATTTTACTTTTATTATTATTGTTATTTTTCAATGTACAGTTTTTTTGCCAGACAATTCGATATTACTATACAAACTCCAGGTTCTCGATGTCACGATTCAATGAGTTAACTGGAAGCATATCCCTGCGTCTATGGGTCACAATATAAACATTTATTTAAGTGATTTGAATATACTTCGTAGTTGATTAATTCTTTTAAACTAATAAGTAGTTTTCCTGTACGTACGTACTCAATTTCCTGGTAATTTTCTGAAAGAAGCACAAAAATTTTCAAATACCGGAAAAATCAGAAACACTTTAATTTAGAAAATACTACAAATGGCGCAGTAAACGCCATCTGTAGCACGATGTTACATTTTAGGATTACGTATGCTCCAACAAGGTCCACTTGTATGGATATCTACTTGCTCAAAACGAATCCCCTCAATGTGATAGGCACGTTACCATAATCGAATAAAATAATTCCAAGTGGTCTGTATTCTGTCGAAACTGCCAGACGCGGATCGCGATTTCGATCTTTTTGGATCTCATCAGCGCGTCGCAGGCAGCTCTGACAGAACANTTAAGCTAACGTGCCTATCACGTTGAGGTTGGCTACGCCGGGATTCGTTTTCAGCAAGTAGATATCCACACAAGTGGACCTTGTTGGAGCATACGTAATCCTAAAATGTAGCATCGTGCTACAGATGGCGTTTACTGCGTCATTTGCAGTATTTTCTAAAACTCACTGTTAAGACAGCAGGTAAAAGTTGGTCTGTGTTCTGTCGGAGCTGTCTGCGACGCGCAGATGAGATCCAAAAAGATCGAAATCGCGATCCGCGTCTGACAGTTTCGACAAAATGGTCTGTATTTTAAATTATTTTACACTTTAATTTGTTGTTTCACAATTTGTTCCTATTTATGGTTTCACAAAACAGAAGTACTTTATAAACTACTTCTACACCATCTCCTCCTTATTAGTACAAGCAAATGGACAAATATTAAGGGACTAAACACAATTGAGAATAGCCGATCTCTTGTTACTTCGTACCCGCTGCATGTATACGTATAGTTCTGGAACATGAGGCCAAGAAGACGACAACGCCGATTCCGGCGAGTAGGAAGAAAATGAGCTGGTCTCCTACTTGCAAGCCGAGAAACTTTGCCAAACTTGGGTCGTGTTTGTCTTCTCGCCTGGATTCACCGGGACGACGATTCATGCGGGCAGCGAAGGCGGGCACCAAATAAAGACGATGCCACGTCGACAACGACGCGGCGCGTCGCTATTGCTTAGGTCCGCTGTTTCACCCCCATGCCAGCAATTTATCCCATATTATATACAGAATGTGTATCATGTCCAAAAGATCAAGTATTCTCTTCAAGTAGCTGATTTCACTATCTTTTAGAAATTTCTTTAAAGGCCCTCTTGAAGGCACGTCAATATTTAGGAAATATTATCAATAAACAATATATCCCATTTTTCCGTAAACAATTTTTAATCTTGATTTAATTTTGATGAATTTATAATAAGGTAATACTTATATTGTGGTAATTTTTCCTCTTCGGTAAACATTTTCAACAATAATTGACCAAATACTCCATAGGTAGCATCATGCTGCCACCTTCTTGGTATTTAGTCTTCTTTTATTTACAATAACAACTTCAGTTTACTAATAACGACTAAGAAGGCCGAAATCATGTTTTACATCTCAAAGCCTTTCCATCAACTTGATTCCTTATACAAAAAAGGGTTAAACGCAAGGAAGGATCAAGAAGGCAACCTTAATAAACGTTAGAGAAACCTTTTCTTGTATAAACCTTTCTGTATACACTGTATGTGTGTGTATATAGAGTCAAAGCGTCGAGAACCGGCCTTCAATTGAAAAGGCGTCGTTCTTGCACCTAACAACACGTCATTCGTCTTCCTTGTTCCTTTTGTTGTCACTACATCAACGTAGCCGTGTAAAGAACAGCATCGCCGACATGGCATGAGCAGCAGCCGAGAGAAATGGACGAAGTGAGTGGGCACATTTTTGCAACAGTCCGTCGACCGTCGGCAGCGAACCCCTAAATGTCTTCACGGGGTCATTCATTAATTATAACGAAGGGTTATTTTAGTGGGTTAAGCAATTTTAGGATTTTGTTGGTGGCACCCTTTGATGAAAATTCCTAAGGGCTTAGTCAGGAAGGGAACTAAGGGATACGATGCGGATTTCTACTAGTAAATGTTCAACAGAATCGGCGATATTCCATAATGGGTACATCTGATATAACGTCAAAAAACGGTTACTGCAACGAAATATCAGTACCTATCCAGGACATAGATAATAACCAGTATGTGTGGTTTACTTTTCTCTATATCTAAAGGTAATTTTATGAATTCTAGCGCCTTTCTGACTAACATTTGCTTAAATACACTATTTTACTATAAATCGAGCTTACTGAATACGAATTTCGATTTTGTTTTAATCTTAATCACAAGCTGAGAATGCAGGATGTCGTTCGGAATCCAATATGGCGAACGTTTCCTCAATATGAGGTACGATACCTTGAACCCAGGATCAATGTTTTTTTTATCTTTGAAGATCGTTTACGGGGTTATTTTTGTAGAAGAATGTAAATTGAAATTGGTCTAATGGTGGACAAGTTTTAATGTACCGCTGTGTACACTCGATATCCTCCGATAGCGAAGTTTTCCCGTCTATGTGGGGGATTCTCAAACTTTACTAAGATTATCTTACCAGTATGACACAAGTATTTCTGATTATCATCATCATCGTCATCATAAGGTCGTCAGTCCTAAGACTGGTTGGATACGCACCTCCATTATTTCCTATCCTGAGCTAATCTTAGCATTTCCCTAAAACTAGAACATCCCACATCCTTAACTATTTGCGAACAGTATTCTAGTCTAGGTCTACCTCTACTCCTCTCAACTCCTGTTTCTGCCTCTAATATGTCTCTGACTAGACCTTCATGCCTGAGAAGGTGTCCCACCAACCTATCTCGCCTATTTTTTATTGACTTACATAGAGTCGTCTGTTGTCCTTTTCTTTCTAATACCTCTTCATTTGTAACCTTCTCTATCCACAGTATCCTCATCATTCGCCTGTAACAACACATCTCGAACGCTTCTAACATTTTCTTTTCCGCCGCGCCTACTGTCCATGTTTCGCACCCGTACAGCGCCGCACTCCAAACATACACTTTTAACATTTTTTGTCGAATTTCTAAATTAACCGTTCTCAGGCATAGAAGTGAATTCTTACGATCGATCCTGCGTTATCCTCTGCTTTATATCTCTCCTACTCCTTCCGTCCTGACTTATCTGACTTCCTAATAACGAAAATCAGTCACTGTATCTAATTTTTCGTCTCATATCTTTATATTCGCTCTTTCCCTACTTTTTCTTGCCTTACATACCAGTATTTTTATTTATTTTCATACAATACTGTCTTGTCAGTACCGCTTCTATTTTATTTAAATCTATCTCTAACTCCTCCTTGCTAAATGCTAATACTGCTATATCTTCTGCAAAACTAAGCAAACTAATCGTTTGCCCCTCTATATCTATCTGATTATAAACGCCTTTGTATACGTAAATGTGCTAGTGCTAATCCTTTTCTACAGAAAGTGGACGAGGCAGGAAAGAATCGGAAAAAAGTGGTAAGTATCGGAGAAAACATTTCGAAGGGCCGGGAATTTAGATCAGCCAGAGGAAATCTAATAAAGCTTTCTAGGCTTTTCATCAAACGAAACCTCAGAGGCAGCAAGTGGCCGGCTTCACACGTTTAAACCTTATTAGGCTGGCTGCATAGTCGTTCGTCCGAAGAACAAAAAGCGAATCAAATCGCTCTCTCTCCCATGTCGGCAAAAACAAATCCCTGAATTTAATTAATGACGTCCGAGAAGGAATGCTTTGTACAGCAGTGGACCAACCCCCCCGCTACACCCTTTTGAACCAACTTACTCGCGCACTCGCTCTCTCTCTTTCTCAACACCAACTTGGATTTATATACGTAATAATACGACGACTACTACTCATGGCTATTGCTCTTGCTTGCCCTTTGCCCTTTGCAGCCCAATACGGTGCCGCTTACTCTTTGCCTTTGAAACCGTTTGTCTAAGCAATCAATTCGATTATATTCAACGAAGACAGATGAACGAACGATTCACGTTAAATGGCCGAATCCTTCAATTTAATTAATCGATTTACGTAACAAAATGGCAAAAAAATTAGAAAACAACACTACACTTTGATAGACCGTAATGAATTGAACGAAATGAAGAAGGACAACAAAAAAATCTACAATCTTTTTACAACAAATGTGGATATTGAAACAGATTCAAAACTCTTTAAAGTAATGGGTGAAGACCACTTTCTTATCGTTTTATCATTCTTATGTATCTTTTAAAATAAACAAAAGCATTTTATCCTTTATTCCCACCAAACTCTTTCTCATAGATACACAGTCCCTCCAACCCACACTTTGGTGAAAAGTTGTAAAATAGACCAGAAGGTCCTCTTTAGTCTCATTTCAGTGAAAATGGGTGGGGTGATGCTTAGGAAAAGAACGATGCAAAGATAAAAGAGAAGCCAAATATTATCACTGGAATACTACTAATAGTCCAGCATTTGCCTAAATAATCCAAGGAATCTCGACAAAAACATAGACCAAGGGACGAGGACCTGGAATCGAATCTATGAAAAACATTTTAAAGATAAAAATTACATTTCAGTAAAATTATTATCTAAGGAATGCGAAGGTTAGTTTTGACCTTACGTTGGCAATTTTGCTCATCAAGAGGAAGGTAAAAGGTAGAGAACTATTGGACTTCGATAAAACATTCGATATTTACATTTGAATTATTTTCTGACAAATTTCATTTGCAATTTTATGCAATTTATAACCAAATAATTATCTACAATACGTAATTAAAAAATAACTAGGCCGACACTTAACGGACTGCCTTTTTGTCACCGTCCCTCTTTATTTTGAGAATAGTTCCGAGTAGATGAAAAGAACCGAGACAGCGACCGTTTTGCAAAGTTTTCTTCCGCGCATTTCACTAACCAAGTCGAAAGTTCCAAGTTAATTTAATCGGAATTGTGTTGACGAGCAAGTTGCAATAGTTGACAGATAATTATCTTTCATTTCCTTTCTCGCCGAAAAAAGTAATTGTGCTCGAAGCAACAGAGGGTCGAACGGAAACCTGCTCGGCTCACTCGTTCGTTCGTTCGTTCGTTCAGCTGGTAATGAAGGCATTCAACCGCGGAAAACGACGTCGACGTCGACGCCAGATCGTAGCAAAACAGCAACGAAGACCTCCGCAGCGACCAAAACCTGACTCTCTATTTCGTTCGCGAACTGTCAAACTGGAAATTCGCTTGTGGCCTTTTTACCAAAACGAATACGAAAACACCAGAAATACCTATTTACAAACATATAGTTGAACTCGGTTATAACGATCACGAGTTATAACGAACGCTCGGTTCTAACGAATGACAGAGTGACAACGAAAATAGGTAATTCTACCTTACTAGAAAGGGTTCTTAATTTCGCAAACATTTAATATGGGTCATTCCATTAAAAAAAAGTTATTCGGCTTCTAAGATTGCTAAAAAAGAAACAGTAATTCGTTCTAAAACAAACTGTTTTCGCTTTTCTGGCTTAGATGCTAGTTAGTCTCTCTCAAACAGCCAAAATCATGTTTCTTTTCAAAAACAGTGGAGTATCTCAAAAACTACGAGAGATAGGTGCAGGGAAGTGTCAACAAAGTTGACCTAAAATTAATCAAAGAAACCAAAAATGCGAAAATGTATTCCATTTAAAATAACATCCTATTGGGATCCGTCAAATGGAAGGAGCCTAAAAACATGGCGCCGATTAGGGAAAATTTATCATAGTTCCTATAGCAAAGCAGATTTAAGAGAACGTTGCAAACATATTATTGCAACTTTGTTGTATTGCAGCAGGTAGGTTCTCAAACCTCAAAATACTTATATCGTATCATTAGAATTGTGTTAAATCAATTACATAAGAATAAATAATTTCTCACTTTATAATTTTAGTATGATTCTAGTTTTAAATATTAAGGTTACGGCTGATGGTAAATACTGGCTGAAATATAATCATGTGCATTAAAATGACGTGAACAAATTTTTATTCCGGAATTCACTTCTTTGATACCTACTGCTTTCATCCAAGCTTCTATTAGTTTACTTTTTTCTCTAATTTTCCGAATATATTTTTTACGTATATAAAACGGTTAGTTTTTATTGGAAAGTAGTTAATGTAGATAAAAAATGAAGATCTATGTCTGAAGAGCTATTGCAGCTTTTCACTGAACATATTAACCTTTTATTTGATTTAACATTAGAAGAAAACTTCGTCATCAAAAAAATTTTTACTTCTTTAACGTGTTTTATTATTTTAATAAACAATTTTACAATTTGCGTGCACAGTTCCTATGTAAATTTTTCCCTCATTCGAGTTATAAATTTTGCCACCAGATGGTGTATGCCCATTTAACGGCTCCCAATATTATTGAAAATATTTTATTTGAATAATCAACATATGAAGGGCTAGTCAAACTCATATTAGAAGCAAAAACAGAAACTAAGAGGAGGAGAAGTAGATCTAAATGAGATTACTGTTCACAAATAGTTAAGGATGTGGAATGTTCCCGTTTTAGAAAAATGCAAAGATTAACTCAGGACCTTATGATGATGATGATGTACTGGAATACGTATTTTCACTTGGGAATCTATTCTCGTTCAACTTCAACAAACTATTACAAAAAAAAAATGATATGTACTCTACCGTCTAATATGACTGACAAGCATCCCTTACGTCATTTAAAGCCACCCGGCGCGGAGCACGCAAGCTTGCAAGTTCACGTTCATCAAGAAATCTGCATGAGATCTTGAAAACGATGTTAACATATTACATACATTCGTGACATGTTCTAAATTAGGTAAAATGAGATTTTGATCTTCCCTCCGTGACTACCAACCCTCGTCTCGCCCGCCACCGTTTGTTTTTGACGTGCACTCATCCCGTAAAATGACGACACCACACCGAACATACACAGTTTTTCGGATAATGTTAACTCTACCGTTTTCATGTACTACATATATTTATTTCATATGAAATAGGAAATAACAGAACTGAAATTATGATATTTGTTTGCTAGTTTCTCTAAAAACCAGTAATTTCTGGATCCAAAAGCAGTAAACATAAATCTACTTCAAGAAAACAATAACGCTGTGGGAACACTCGGTATAGCATTAAACAAAATTAAATGTGTAATAATTAAAGTTCATCATTTGTGCCGACTCAGTAAAATCGCGATACAGTGCGACTAACTAGGTCATAGACATTTACACACACATATATAAACTGCTGAAATAACTATTGCCATTAAACCAAGGTAAATAATTTTTGTATAAATAGCGTGTAAATAATTGAATAAATCAGTCTAACACCAGGCTCACTTTCATTTGGATGCTGCAATAGTGTCAACCCTTGGATGCGGCAATAGTGTCAATCATCGGATGCTGCAATAGAGTCATAACTAATCATTGATGCAGAAATGTGTCCAACGTTATTATAAATCGGTAGTGTTCGACCGAAAGTTCAGTTCGGCGGCAAACCTGCCGAAACTACGACCGAAACCGAAACTGCGTTTATTACTTAAATATTAAGTTCCTATACCTATTGTGATATTAGGTAACAATAACAAAAGTAATTTTATGTTTAATATTATATAAAAAAAAGCATGAATAATCTTCAAAAGAAAAATGAGTCTAGTCTACTATACTTACTCAAATAAACATCTCACCTATTTTAAGTATTTTTAAGGCGCAATTAAAGTATTTTCTTAAATGAGGGGTTGTTATGTTGATTTTGATTTGATTATCAATAAGTGAAAATGTCAAAGACTGCAGAGCTATGTGATTTAAAGATAAAAAAATAAAACTTACTGATTATAATAACGTTTTCTTTATTTTTCTCTCAAAACATGATCCTTATAAGGAAGTTTCGGTTTCAGTTTCGGTTTCGGCCGAAATTCGGTTTCGGTTTCGGTTTCGGTCGTAAAAACCAGTTTCGGTCGGACACTATAAATCGGTTCTTCTCAGAACCACAACTTTTGTTAGTCACATCTAATACGACTACAACGCTATGATCGAAATAATGTTTGTTAATATTTGCAAGAGATTTAAGTTATAGCGCTTCCAAAATACGTACCCTTAATTCTTAATAGCACTCCGTTATTATCAGCATCCCCTTTCGAAAAATACCGATTCTAATCAAGAGCGGATTTGCCTAAGTCCAGATAAGTTCAAGACAATGTACTTTAAATATCGAACGTAATCCGCAAGTCAACAAAAGTTCTAATAGCGTCATGTTGCCTCTTGTTTACCGTTTCGAAGAAAATAACTTGACGATGAACTTCCGATCTTAAATTAAAGCGTACACATTCTTTGGCTAAAAGCATTAATGGAATTTTACCCGATTACATTTACAATTTGCACTTTATTTTATAAAAACACAAGCTGCAAGAAGTTTTAGAGCAGTAATTATAAAAGTGTTAAGATTCAAGACTTAAAAGGAGTAACATACCATCGGTTTTGTTATAAAAATACAAGCTGTAAGAAGTTTTGGAGCAATAATTATAAAAGTGTTAAGATTCAAGACTTAAAAGGACTAACATACCATCGGTTTTGTTGACCTTTCTATTAGCAGCTTTTTGGGAACGAATTAAGTTTCTTTTCACAGGCGGTAAGGGTTTTAGGAAAAAAGGAAGACCTTTAAAGTATTTAAAGAAATTTTCAAGGTGCAAGTAACTTTTAAAAAATCAGAATTCATTTGACACAAAAAGTAACTTATAATATAAATTAAATAAAAATCCCCTTTCCCCAAACTTGCTTTAAATTTCCTTGGTCTAGGGAAATTTTCCTTGGTCTGCTCCTGACATCTCTCTCCCTCTTACTGCATTCAAAGAGAGAGACAATGTAAAATAATTTAAGCTACTAAGACATTAGGGGGCCAACAATAATAAATAATCCCTAGCAGCAATTCATGTTTCTAAAACGTACAGTATAAATGCGATATGGCCCTCCCTCCCATGAAGGTTCATGTCATTCTACACTACCAATACAGTAAATTTTGTTTTCAATTTCGATTTTTCGTCGGATTACAGAAATTACGTCGATGGTACAAGAGTATAAGGCATAAATGTTGGGCCAGACGTTCGACTAAGATATTATTCTTTTTAACTGGCATATAACCGGAGATTTATTGTAATAATAAGTACATTATGATGTTTTGTGCCTCTATTAGATGAAAATTTAGGTGATTTGTAGCCGCTTTATATATGTATTAAATCTCCCTTGCAACAGACTCCCAGTGTTTTGTCGCGGAACTGAATCCAAGGGAAATTATTTTGTTGAAAATAAACAACGAAGATATCAAAACGAGAATTAACTTTTATATTTTAAAATGCGGAAAACAAGACTACTTCAATACATGTTACGCTTACCACTATCTATTACTGACTAAACTAAACATAGCAAATTTTACTTATTCTTATTTCCACCACGATAGGTAGACTAAACAAATCAAAAACACNCCCGTACATTTTCTTTTCTTACTGCGCCCATAATGGTCCAACCTAACAACGTTTCGAACGCTACTAAACCACTCTTCAGTTCTTTACGACAACCGGTCAATATTTTTCCCGCAACATCGGCGCCGATAAGAATCGATATTGGATCGTCACAGTCCCATACATCCGTTAATCTTATATTAAATTCGTTTAGTTCGTGAAGCCACTTTTTATTCTCAATAGGTTCTATACGACCACAAATGACCTCTTGGTCCAGCGCGACGAAATTACACGCAAAATCGCTCTCTAAACTTTGCATTCGTACGCGATATTCTTTGTGTGCGACAACTTCCGACTGCCCGCCACCGAAAAGCACATGACTTAATCTTTGTTCACCCACCGATTGGTAACCCAATTTTTCGATTATTTCTTTCGTCACGTAAGATCTTTGTGATCCACTATCAATCAACACGCGCGCAATCAGTTCTCTATTATCGCTGTAAATTTTTACTTTTAATGTTTGCAGGAACACCATTTTGTTATTAGAAACGCTTGCGACACGATTCAACTCTTTCCGCACTGGCGTGGAAGTATCTGCGCTCGCAATTTCATCCCTTTGTTCTCTTGGTTTCTCATCTGGACACATCAAATTTACGTGTCTTCGTTCACATCGCGAACATTTTACGCGGACTCGACAAGTTTTGAAACCATGCCCGATTTTAAGACACTTAAAACACGCACGCGCTCTCTTCACACACTCTTGTTTACCCGATAAACTCATTCTTTTAGCTTTATTGCAACCCTCACTCTCGTGATCTTTGGCGTCGCAAAATATACAGGTGTGGTCTTTTCCTTTGGTCATTAATAAACCCATCGCGTTCAGAATATTTCTATTAAATTTATGCGGCTTAGATTTCTTAATATCAGATTCGTGTCCAGTATCTAAATTAAAACCTTGTAACGCCAACGAAATTCGCAACTCACTTTGTACGTCCCTCTCGATAAATTCTATAAGACGGGTGAGTATGTCTTTGGATCGCGGTTTTTCATCTTCCGCGTCCGAATTGTGTTTCCCAGCGTCACTGCGTTGCCACGCGCGTAATAAGTCCTCCGGCAAGGAAGATTCTACTAACGGGTACAACATCGCCGCGCACTTGTCCGTGGTAACTCCTAATGTTTCCAGGGCCCTCAAATGAGATTCCAATCTATCATACAAGCTTGCAAGTGAAATATTACCACGTCCTTTAATAGCATTTTGCAGCACAAGTTGCAACAATTCACGCACGTAAACTTCAATCAAAAGTTTGTCTTGACCGAACCTACTCATTAAACTTCTAATTACCTTATCATAAATGCTTCCAGTTGGTGGGTAACTTTTAACTAACTCCGCTGCTCTTGAGTCCGGCACAACCGCTTGTTTCAAATACTGGAACTTGTCTTCATTGCACATATTTTTGTCCTCATGGATTTTCTTGAAACAACTCCAAAAAGACAGCCACTCACGAATGTCTCCGTTAAACTTAACAATTTCTATCGACGGCAACTTATAAGATCTCTTGTTTTCACCGTTAGAAGAAGAACCCGACGGGACCGCACAATCAACCAAATTTTGCACTAAATTACTATCACCCATGGTACGTTCGGTGAACAAGTATTTGGCTGTTAAAAACCTATGCTTGTACTCATCTGCTTCATCGTACTCCTTTTGTAACTCAGTCTCGGTAGCGGTCTCTAATATGGCCTCAATTATAGAATCTTGACAATAATTTAAATCGGTTAACTTATCTTCCAAAGTACAAAACGCGNTGGGTAACTTTTAACTAACTCCGCTGCTCTTGAGTCCGGCACAACCGCTTGTTTCAAATACTGGAACTTGTCTTCATTGCACATATTTTTGTCCTCATGGATTTTCTTGAAACAACTCCAAAAAGACAGCCACTCACGAATGTCTCCGTTAAACTTAACAATTTCTATCGACGGCAACTTATAAGATCTCTTGTTTTCACCGTTAGAAGAAGAACCCGACGGGACCGCACAATCAACCAAATTTTGCACTAAATTACTATCACCCATGGTACGTTCGGTGAACAAGTATTTGGCTGTTAAAAACCTGTGCTTGTACTCATCTGCTTCATCGTACTCCTTTTGTAACTAATATGGCCTCAATTATAGAATCTTGACAATAATTTAAATCGGTTAACTTATCTTCCAAAGTACAAAACGCGACTCTCAAAACTGCAATTGTAGATTCTGCATTGTCCAACATCACTTGTAATGAATTCAGGGCCTTCGTAAAACCAATTCTTAACACAGTTCTTTTCTTCTTCAACGGTTCCATTTTTCTCGTTTTAATAGAATACCAAAAACCAATAATTCAACAATAATAACCCAAAAACAGTCCTGTCACGGTCTCCAAATGTTTTGTCGCGGAACTGAATCCAAGGGAAATTACTTCGTTGAAAATAAACAACGAAGATATCAAAACGAGAATTAATTTTTATATTTTAAAAAGGGGAAAACAAGACTACTTCAATACATGTTGGGCTTACTACTATCTATTACTGACTAAACTAAACATAGCAAATTTTACTTATTCTTATTTCCACCACGATAGGTAGACTAAACAAATCAAAACACAAATGCTGTTGTGCAAGACATCGCAGCCCCCAGCGCGGCACTTTCCTTTGAGCTAGACACCGCTCGTATCAAACAAAGACATGACAAAACATGCGAAAAAAAAAACAACTAAATCGTTACAAATTCAACAGCTATGTTAGAAAACTTTTTCATCCCAGAATTGCGACGACGAGGAATAGATACAAGAAATGTTTGGTTCCAACAAGACGGTGCCACGTCACATACAGCCAGAGCCTCCACGGAAGTTGCGCATCGCATTTTCCCTGGACACGTAATCTCCCGCTTCGGTGCTGTGCTATGACCCCCTCGTTCCCCTGATCTCTCAGCTGCTGATTATTTTTTATGGGGATATATAAAAGCAAAAGTTTATGCCGATCAGCCTCGAAATATGCAAGAGTTGAAAGAAGCAATCACAGCACAAATTAGGGCAATTGACATCGACTTGTGTGCGAGGGTGATGCGGAACTTTGAGGAACGACTACAGCAGTGCATTTACCGAAAAAGATCGTCATCTGCCTGACATTATTTTCAAAACATAATTTCACATTTTAGTTGTTAAATGGTAATATGTGTACATGAATTTCTTTTAAATACATTTTTTTTTATTCAAAACAGCGGAGTTATTGTTATTTTAAAAATGCCCCTCCATTATGCCCCACCCTGTATATACTTTATAATAATACGGGACGATGATAATGATGATATGCTGATGAATTGATGGCATTATTTATAATTGGGTGATGATAACTTCAACCAAGATAAAACTATCATCGAATAGCTCCAATAGTAGTAATTAGAAATTGCTAAATTAATTGAATTTTTAATTTTGTTAATTAGTACAAGTATTTGCCCATTGAATAATTTTAACATGGGCGGCGAAGCGTTCATGACGCACAGTAAAGGGATTGTTAAATAATTAGAATTGTAAATGGTTTATGAATAAATGCATGCATCGTATGCTGTTTCCGATGTATCACAAAATCCATTTATTTCAAAAAATGCCGCATTTGTTTGTATGAATTTTCGTGGTATAGATAAATAATTTACTTAATTTATTAATGGATTCTTGTTCCTTAAGGCCCCATATCAGTCGTTTCTAGACAAATGAGATTTTTTCAAACCTTATTATATGGATTATTCTGGATNAGCTTCCAAGGGTTGACACTTTATCAGCATCCGAATAATAGTGAGCCTGGTGTTAGACTAATTTTATTCGAATATTTATAGAGTATTTATACAAAATTTATTTACATGGTTTAAATGGCACAGAAAATTTCAGCACTTTACATTTGTGTATGTATTTGCCGTTGACCTAGTTAGTCGCAGTGTGTCGCGACTTAACTAAGTCAGCACAAATGTAGAGTCTTAATTGATACACAACAAGGGTGGAAAAACGTGACGGGTAATTTTGGCCTTTTGACAAGAGAGACATTCGCGTGCCCACTTGGCGCAATCTTTATTAGCAGATGGCCAATTAAAGCGCTGGGTCACAAGTTTTATGGAAGCACGGATTCCAGGATGTGCCAGGGAATGTAATTGTTTGAATGCTGCGAAACGAAATGTTGAAGTTAAAAAAGGTCTTGCAGTACCAGTAGAGATGTCGCAGAAAATGGCTTTGTTTAAGCCGGGAATGTGAATACGTTTGAGATGTAGGGAATGGCTAGCGTTGAGATAATGTTGTAGTTCCCCATCGGATTCCTGTGCAGTAGAAAGAGCTTCGTAGTCAATATGTGTTGATAACTCAGAAATCCGTGAGAGTGCGTCTGCGATAAAGTTATCCTTCCCAGAAATATGCTGGATGTTCGTAGAGAACTGGCTAATGAAATTGAGGTGCCGTGACTGTCTGGGAGAGCATTTGCCATGGTTCTGCCGGAAGGCAAAAGTAAGGGGCTTGTGATCGGTAAATATAATGAAGTCACGGGCTTCGAGGAAATGGCGGAAATGCTTAAATGTGCGATAAATCGCGAGAAGTTCTCTGTCGAAAGCGCTGTATTTGACTTCAGCGTTCGATAGTTTGGAAGAGAAAAATGCAAGGGGTTCCCAAGTTCCATTGTGGAACTGTTGTAACGCAGCGCCCAAGTGATGGTCGGATGCGTCACAGAAAATTGCTAAGGTAGCTTCTGGTTGTGGATGGTGCAGGAGAGTAGTCTGCGCCAGTTGCTGCTTACTTGAATTGAATGCCTCGTTGGCTGTAGGATTCCATTGTAGTGGTGCATTGCCTTTGATTTTCCCCAGTAAAAGTTCATTCAGAGCAGAATGAGTGCGGGCAGCGTTAGGCAGGAACTTTCTATAAAAGTTGAGCATACCCAGGAATCGTCGCAATTGTTTTGCGGGAGTAGGCTTGGGGAAATTGGAGATTGCTGTTACTCTGTCGGGTATTTCATTTACCGAGACAGAATAACCTAGAAAAGAGACATCTTGTTTACCAAGGTTGCATTTTGCTTGGTTAAGCAGTATTCTGTATGAATGTAGACGAGTATATAACGTGCGTAAATGCTGTTTGTGCTGTTCAGCATTTTCTGATGCGACCAGTATGTCGTCGATGTAAGCAAAACAGAAGTCAAGGCCGTGTAACACTTCGTCAACAAAACGTTGAAATGTTTGGCTGGCGTTACGTAAACCAAAATTCATGTGAGGAAACTCGAACAATCCAAAAGGTGTTGTAATGGCTGTCTTTGGAATGTCTTCCTCTCCGACTGGAATTTGGTTATACGCTCTAACCAAGTCGATCGTGGAGAAGATCTTCTTATTTGCAAGTGAATGCGTGAAATCGTCGATGTTGCGTACAGGATATCTGTCCGGGATTGTTCTCGCGTTGAGAGCACGGTAGTCTCCGCATGGGCGCCATTCATCGTCTTTCTTTGGGACCATGTGCAGTGGCGATGCCCAGGGGCTGGAGGAGGGACGTGCGATACCCAGTTGTACCAACGTTTCAAATTCTCTCTTTGCTGCAGAGAAACGGTCCGGGGCTAAACGACGTGGTTTGCATGCTACTGGTGGACCGGGGGTAGTGTTTATATAGTGCCTTGTTGCATGTTTCGAGAAGGTGATTTGGCCGTTGGGTCGAGTTAATGACGGAAAATCACGAAGTATCTCGTGGTATGGCGAAGTGGTCGGTTTCGTTCCTGTAACGAAAGTGACGGAAGGTTGGCTGCAGTTGATTACTTGACCAGAGGCGGTGAGGTGTGTCAGTTGATCCAAGAGTCGTTGGTTGCTTAAATCTACCAGCAGTTGGTAGTGGGCTAGGAAGTCTGCACCGATAATTGGTTTGGTGACGTCGGCTATAATGAAGCGCCATGGGAAACATCTTCGTAGGCCTAAGTTGAGCGACAGAATAATAGTACCATAGGTCGGTATGTTGGTGCCGTTTGCTGCTTGCAGCGTGAATGTAGATTTCTGACGTGGCCCAGGTATTAGTGACTTGGGATACACGCAAATATCTGCACCGGTGTCGACCAGAAATTTTTGGTTTGTTGCTCTGTCCGTTACAAATAGGCGACGTTGCGCTGTGTGGACCTCACTTGTCGTTGCCATACGTGGTTTCCTGGTTGATTTCCTGTTGTCATCCGTCATGGTGGGATGCGTTAGTGTGCCTTGCCCTTGACCATTTGCCCTAATGTTGTGGTTGGAACGTTGTCGGGGTTGAAAACTGCGTGAATTTGAGCGGTGTTGGTTCTTCAATTTTCTTGCCATGTGTTGTCTTATGTTGTTCAGATCCATCTGGAGGGTATGTACCATGTTGGCCAGTTGTTGGATGGTATCGTGCTGGAGAGTAGGTGTGGCCGTAGCTGCTATCATGGACTGTGTTTGAGTTGCTTCCATGATGTAATCGGCGACCTCTGCTGTTTCATCCAGATTCTTATCGCGCATAGTTGCGATGATGGCTTGAATATTAGGAGGAAGACGACTTGACCAAATGGTTCGCAGTAAATTGTCCGACATAGTGGTTCCGGCCAGACCGCGTAGATGGCACAGAAATTGCGTGGGTTTCCTGTCTCCCAAATCTCCTGGCTCGAGGAGTTGTTTCATCCGTGTTTCTTGGGAGATGCCCAGCCGACGAATGAGTGCTGCCCTGATGGTGGCATATGGATCAGTCGCCGGGGGATTGACAATGATATCACGCACTTCCGCCGCATAGTGAGGGTCAAGGTTGCCTAGTACATACCCAAACTTTGTTGATTCGGACGTAATTCCGTAGGCCTCAAAACTGCGGTCGACCATACAAAACCAGAGTTCGGGGTCGGAAGGCACGAAGGGTGGCAATTTGACATCCAGTCGGTCAAGGGACATGGTGAACGGCGGCGTGTTGCGGCTGGCCTGGGCGGTGTTGTTAGCTTACATGTTGCTTGCCGAGGAGCAGGGCTGCGCTGCTCCGCAGGATGACCAATGTAGTCCTGATGAAGACCGGCCGGTGGAGAATGTGTGACGGCGGCAGGTCATCCTCAAAAGGTTGCGGCTGTGGTCACCAATCGTAGTTCATCACTGACCATGCGTTCGTTGTCGGGGTCACCACTGTAGTCACCCTGTGTGTAGTCGTAGTAAGGTGTGACTATCAAAAGTTGTGGTTCTGAGAAGAACCGATTATAATATCGTTGGACACATTATCTGCATCATTGATGATTGGCACAAAATCACAGCTTCCAAGGGCTGACACTTTATCAGCATCTGAATAATAGTGAGCCTGGTGTTAGACTAATTTTATTCGAATATTTATAGAGTATTTATACAAAATTTATTTACATGGTTTAAATGGCAAAGAACATTTCAGCACTTTACATTTGTGTATGTATTTGCCGTTGACCTAGTTAGCCACAGTGTGTCGCGACTTAACTAAGTCAGCACAAATGTAGAGTCTTAATTGATACACAACAATAAATGTTTTCTTGCTATACCGAGTGTTCCCACAAAATTATGTATTTCCAGGCGTTCCACATGTTGAGTGTATGCCGTTGAAGATCATGATGATCCAGATTTTGACAATCATCCAGAGTGTGCAGAAATTGAAGAGTTGTGTGCAATCAAAACTGATCTACTATTGGATAAGAATTATTAAATACATTCTAGAGAGGACTGCATTAAAATACATTCCATAGTTCACCACCAGTTATTAGACCCAATATTTGCTGCCATGTTGAAATATACCTGGATTGCCAGTGGACTATTCGACACAAGACATTACTTTATAAATGTAAATGAAGCGTGTTTTTCATTAGATAGGCTTAAAATACCATACAATTGTAAAAGGGCAGCTTTTATTTGTTGTTCATGCTGTAGAAAAAAATTTTGTTTTGAATGTTTTTACTACAATTACCATTCTGGTTTATGTACATAAATGTAATTAAAAACTCAATACGTGACAATATTTTATGTTTTACTACTTACCTACACATTATGATTATTTATCGACAACTGATACAAAAATTAATTCCAAAAGGAAATTTAAAAAAAAACCTAAACAAAGTGAGACTCCGTGAATACGGAATACGAGTCTGAANATGTTTTTACTACAATTACCATTCTGGTTTATGTACATAAATGTAATTAAAAACTCAATACGTGACAATATTTTATGTTTTACTACTTACCTACCTAATACGATTATTTATCGACAACTGATATAAAAATTTGGTTATTAGAAAATGAATGAATTAATAGCCTATTTACTTATTAAATGATAAGTTAATTTCAAAAGGAAATTAAAAAAAAAAACTTAACGTAGTGAGACTCCGTGAATACGGAATACCAGTCTGCAGCGTAATGTTTACGCTACAACTAGTTAGTGCTTATCGTTGTACAACTCACAATATGAACTTCTAGGAAAACTTTGAATCCATTTTTCTCTGTTACTTCTAAGTGTTGCTCTTTAATACTTTGCAGATAAGAATTTGACATGATATGCCACCGCTACGCCAAAAATAATCAAAATTCGTTTCCCTAAAGCCGTGCCCTTCCCTCGTAAGAATATCATGAATATTTAATATTGTCTTGCCCCCTTTACATAAATGATTGTTGCATCATTTAACTGAAGTTGTATTTTCATAACACGCCTTATCAGATTGTAATCAATTATTCTTTTCCCACGATAATCCGTGAAAGATTTTCACGTGTGTATTTCGGTGATAGTGATTGATATTGATGTGGCGGTTTTAATAAAAATATATTTATGTCTTCATTTGAAAGATTGCAAACGGATACTTCTTTTGCAAAAATTGATTATTGTCTTTGTAACTAAACGATTGAAAACTGTTGCATTATTTTTTAAAACCGTGCAAGCATAGATAACTAAACAGTTTTTAAACATTACCAACTACACTGACTACAAATTAAATGATGGCGTCCTCTGGGGTAAAGCACTCCGGACGTAAACAAGTCCCCCATTCGGATGTCCGGGCGGGGACTACCTCGGGGGATATCATCAATAAGTGCAATAGGGATAGGTGCAATATTTCACGAGTTGGAGCGTGGAATATTAGAACAATGAGGCAAGTAGAAAAATTAGAAATTTAAAAATAGAGATGGATAGATTAGAATTAGATATAGTAGGTATTAGTGAAATCCGTTGGCCCGAAGGTGGAGACTTCTGGAGTGTGGACTTTAGAGTAATACATACAGGATCAGTAGAAGGTAATTCGGGGGTAGGAATTGTAAAGTAGGGCAGAGTGTAAAAAGTTATTTACAAAAAAGCGATAGGATAGCTATGGTTAAATTAAACTCAAAGTCGGTAAGAACGGTATTAGTGCAGGTCTACATGCCTACATCATCTTACAGTGATGACGAAGCAGTTTATGCAGATATAGAAGACGTGTTAAGTTTAGTGAAAGGACAGGACAACCTAATAGTTTTAGGAGATTTCAACGCAGTAGTACGTGAAGGTAAAGTGGGTGCAATAGCAGGTTCTTTTGGATTAGGCAATAGAAATGATGGGGGAGACAGGCTGATAGAATTTTGCGATAGCATGATTTAGGGAGATATCAGTTAGATTACATACTTGTTAGGCAAAGATTTAAAAATCAAGTGAAGGACTGTAGGAGTTATCCAGGAGCAGATATAGATAGCGATCATAGCTTAGTAGTTATGAAGACCAATCTTAAATTCAAAATTCTGAAAAAGAGGGAAAGTAGGAGACGTCTCGTTAGAAAAGCTAAAATGTAACGAAACGCGTGATAGACTAGGTAAAAGAACACACAAAACACTAAAGGCGGCTGGAGAAACGAATGACGGGGACATAGAGACAGAATGGAATTGCATTAAAACGTGCCTAAAATCAGCAGCTACTGATCCTAGGTCTTAAACAAAACGAAAGTAGGAAACCCTGGATAACAAATGAGATTGTAAAGGATTAATAGAAGAAAGGCGGAAATACAAAAACAGGACAGACGAAGAAGGGCAAAAAATATATATAAAGCTATAAATTGGGAAATAATTAGGAAGTGTAGGGCAGCTAAGGAATAGTGGATTGATGGGATGTGTAAAGAAGTAGAAGAAAAGTTTGAAGTAGGTAAAACCGATGAGGCGTATAATATAATTAACAGGAATTTTAGAGATGTAGAATACAGTAGTACTAATATAAGAAACAAGGCAAGGGTCATGTTGATAGAAAATGAGGAAAAGACAGATAGGTGGAAAGAATATTTAGAGAACCTATACGCAGGCCCTGAGTTAAGAGATATATTAGAGAAGGAAGATAGTGTGGAAATAGATGAGCTTGGTTATCCCATAATGAGAGAAGAGTTCGATGTAGCATTAAAAATTTAAAGAATAATAAGGCGCCAGGTGTAGATGGGATACAGGGGGAAATTCTAAAACATGCAGGACAAGAGGTTAGAGATCGTATGTTTAAGCTGGTTAGTCACATTTACGAAACGGGGAAAGTCCCAGAGGATTATAAACGGAACGTAGTAGTAACATTACCTAAGAAGAGGGGCGCGGATAGGTGCGAG